>NC_135873.1:2504450-2539450 GCF_031162955.1 Sander vitreus
ACCTCTTGGGATGCTGATCTTGAAGTCCAGGTCCCTCTCCTCCAGGTGGTACAAGGCGACTTCCTGTAACCTGGCTCGCTCCAACTCCGACAGGCTCTGGATGGGCACCGGCTGTAACCGCAGACTCTGACCCAACATGGTTGCCCACGTGTAGTCCCCCTGCCGAGATGAGGAGAGAGAAACCATCATCAGAATAGTTGACAATTTAACCAAAAAACCAAAAGCCTTAAAGACGATGGAATGGAAATCTCTTCTGGCTGTATTCAGGGAACATTATCAACCGACCATCAAGATCTCACTCTCAGTCTCTAACAAGACATCAGGCTGTGAGCTACAATGTTGTAGGTTGACCAGCAGCTCATAGTTGCTATCTCTAATGACATCTAAAGAAGACTTTTACTTATAATGGAGTATTTTCCTAGTGTGGCATTAGTTGACTACTTTAAATTCCTCCTCCATTACTGATATTGAGCTCTGTAAACAACAAAAGAGGGAGAATGACAGACAGAGTGAATATTGACTAACAGGATGACAGGAGACAAACAAGAGGCTTATATATATATATATATATATATATATATATATATATATATATATATATATATATATATATATATATATATATATATATATATATACACACACACACGTGTATGTATGTATGTATGTATATGTGTGTGTGTGTGTGTGTGTTGAAACCCATTGAGAAACCATGAACATTAAGTCTGATCCAATCAGCTACTAAATCCACACAACACAGAGGGACTGCACTCCTCTTTTCTTTTTATCACTTGCTTTGTCTTTTCTGTCCTTCCTTTCTTCCTCCTCTTTTTATCCCTTCATTCCTCTTTTCCTTTCTTCTGTTTTTCCCTTCCTTCCCTCCCTCCTTCCTTCCTTTTTGCTCTTTTCTACTTTCTTTTCACAGAAGACATTACACAACTGTTTTATTTCACATGCTTAGTTGTAGCTTCTCATGCCACGAAAAGTGATCTTGATGTGTAAAGTTTCCTTTTACGTAAGGAATGATTAAGAAAAGTTTTGCCGTTTTAACTATTGTTAATATCGTGTTTCCTAATATATTATAAATTGTCTGCAAAACCACTCCAGGCTTTATACTTGCTGGCACCGAGCCCTGATCAAACTTTTACAGACTATAAGAACAATGAAAGAACACGATGAATAAAATGCGGAGGCAATGGAGGATAACTTGGGTAGATAGAATATATTTATGTTCTAAAACAGAAAACATTTGCCGATTTTTCTACCATCAGGAGAGTTTTTAAGTCTCCCTTTTCACCTCTGCACATCTCTTTTGAATGCATTCATTACGTTCATATAAACATCATGCAACAAAGTATTGGACAAATCAATGGGGACATTAAATGAAGAGTCAGGGGATCACCAAAGTGATTACAATTCATCCTGAAAGGGGCTTGGATGTGTGAAGCAAATTTCATGGTAGAACATCCAACAGTTCCATCCATTTCACTCAAAACGACAAATACCAACCTCTTGGTGGAGTTAGAGGAAAAGTCTGAGGATCCCCGAAATCATTAGGCTTCACCCTCTCGGCTCCGTTCATTTTCAAGATTGTGTTATCTCTTTTTTTCTAAAGTCATAGTCTCTCTTTGAAGGAACGATTGACAGAACCTTGTCACAGCTTATAAATTCACTTAATGACAAACCTTACAAAGTAGAGTACATGCCTTTATATAATCAATCTTTTGTAAACAATCAGCCACAAGCCTTTACCCTTTAAAGCAGCCCGACCTAAACAAAATAACCTTTCATATTTGCAATAACTGCCTTCTTCTGTATGTCTACACGTATACTTCTACATGTCTGACTGTCTCATGACTATAATTCAGCCGGCCTCAACCCACACAACACAGCTTGATTGGAGAAAATTGCTTTGGCCTTAATGCTAAACGTAACCAGACAAGTCAACTGTGGTGAAACTGAATGAAAGTTGCCCGCAGAGGCTGGTGAGGCAGAGTCTTAAAAGCAAACCTGGCTCAGTGGAAGTTTGTTGTCTGAAATGTCACGGGTAAGAAATGACATTTAGGATAAATGTCAGGACTCATGGCCAGTCTGTTTAGAGAAACCTATACATTACCTCGTATAATTCCGCTCTCTCTGTAACAGATGTGCATATTTATGTCTAAAATAAACATTCATCACAGCGCACATTTGTCTCTATACATTCAGTATGTGATACTGCACAGGGGGGGGGGGGGCATCCTTATGTCTCCTGATATAAACTAACATTGTAGAAAGATTGGTAAGGTCTATCTCAGGAGTTGAAATTGCACAAGAATGAAGGTAGATTAACTTTCAAATGCAGTTTGAATGGTAAAAAACTGTTCAGCCACTGCAGAGATATCAATGTCTACAGTTAAGGAAACTGTCTTGTCAGCAAATGTGAGGGCGTAGGTTTCAAGAAGTGTGATATCAGTAGGCTATAAGCTGTGGGTGATTTCAACATAGATCCAGGGAAATCTACATACATTGCTGATAACAATAACCACTAGAGGTCCTTAGCATACAGTCATAAATGAGACACGCAAGATGAAAAATTAGACACACGCACACACAACCTATACAATCAGCTGCAAAACACTGTTCATTACACTCAGGAATTTTGCTGCTACATCCATTCAGTACTACAGTCATGTTTTTCAAGCTTAAACCAACTTCTCTACTGCTAAGCTACATTTTTCATTCACCACATCATGTTATTACTTCTTGTTGTTACATAGATAAGATAGCATACATTCTTGAAATATTTCTGTTCAGAGTGAGGAACATCAACTGATGAGGAGGCCATGGACTCCTGATTTCACACCCAAACAGGACTGGGAACCATCAATCTAAAGACTATCATTTCCATTAAAGCCTTGTTGAATGTTGCTCATATCATATTGATTAAACGTGTGAATGTGTTCCCTGTTTCCACATGTAATGCTGTGATCATGTTATATGCCTTCAATCATTTGTGCTGAAACTCAATTAAGCTGAGTCACTCTGATAGGCTGGATTTGCTTCGCTCATGTGTGGATGTGTTGTTCGGCTCCTTTGTTTTGTTCATTTTTGTTAGTGAAAATATTTAAGAAATGTGAAATCAAAACTGGGAAACGCTGTAACTTAATTCAATAAATGATCGAGACTGTAACCACATTGAACTTTGCATGTGGTTTGTGGCAGCATGAGCATACGGTGTTTATTAATCTCAAGGAAAACCAACCCTAACTTGTCATGAAGAACAAACTCAAAGAAAAATGACAACACAATGATGTGTTTGAGGTTTTGACCACATAGGGCCTGGGACTGTCAGAGACCTAAAAAGTCGATTCAACAATTGGAGTACAGATCCAGCTCTCTTTTATTAGATCTTCTGTCCAATTGTGGTTGAAGTCAATACCAGGAACCATGAAGGGAGACAATTCAAACCACATGACAGACAAAACATACAGAAAGAAAGGGGAGTCCAATGAACCAAAACAACGGTTCACTGATAAATGTGCATGTCTTCATGCAAACACAAGCTTACAAATCCACACACAGACCTTGTTGTTATGAGTCCTCAAGCAAAGAAATGACCATCTACAGAAATGTGTCATATCAACACACAGCAGATCATACTACCAGTGGCAGTTATCTATAGCAGTAACATAGCGTTACATCTAAGACCAAAACTTAGCATAAAATTGCATACAAATACAATATACAATTCTAGGTGGCTTTATCTACATCATAAGGTAAGGTCTTTTTGGATATACCTTAGCAACGTATCCTCATACAACAGTACTTATTCAATTCAAACAACTTTAGTTATCCCGAAAGGGCAATTCCGTTTCCAGCAGTCTTCAGACCCCAGGAACAAAACCTTTATAGGCCTGTCACGATAACACATTTTGCTGGATGATAAATTGTCACAGAAATGATCGCAATAAACGATAATATTGTTATTCTGAGACCATTTTCATCTGATATAATGAGAATGGCATAATAATGCAGGTACACCTTTTCAAAGATCAATAAACTTTTATTTCTAAAGAATATTTAACACGAACTGGAAGACATTTTAAATATCCACAATATGTCTTTGATCTCTTTTAGTATGTCGTCTTTCACGCTGTGGTACAGTTGTGGAATTGCCGTTTGTGACACGTATGTTCTCCCAGGCAATTCGTACTGGCTGTCAAATGTTTGCAGCATTCCTCGAGTGTTTGTGGACCACAGACTCTGTACTACATTTAACAATTATTTATGAAACACTAAATATTAAATTTAAATAATATATAATTAATAAATTATATCTATCTATATCTACATGGCTATCTGCCACATGGCGAGTAAATGTTTGTACCAAAATAGTTGTTTTTCAGTCTTCATTTTGGCGAAGGTGCAGCTACTTTCTTCTGCTCCTCTGCGGTCTGCAGGTCGGAGCGTCGCGGGGGCGGTCCGACACACACACACACACAAAAACTGGCGCACACACCAGACGCCAGCCACCACGTCACTTCTGTTTACTGATAGCTATCGTTTACCTCCACCACCAGGCTAATTAATTAGCTAGTAAGTGGCGATTTTTGGCAGCCAGCCTTCCAAAAGAAAGCACAATGAAATTAAATAACCAATCATTAACCGTTGACCAGCAAGCAGGTAACGGAGTCTCAGTTCACCGTCTGGGAGCCTCTGACACACTTTCCGCACTCCCTGTCCGTGGACAGCTGTAGGCTTGTACCAGTTAATGTTCTATGCATTGTCGGACACATGCAGCCACTTTCCTGAAACCGCTTGCGAGACAGACAAGTCCACAGCGGCGTGTATGTCCAAGCCTGTCTCCATCGCCTACACCTGCAGGTTGTCAACTGTGTGCTTTAGAATGAAAGGGAGAAAACAGGACGCCCAGTACTATGGCGGATATCGCTCATTTACTCTTTTTTTTCGCCTTAATTGCGAAGTGCTGCGGGAAACCCTGCTCCAACAACTAGCGTTTTCTCTCTCTCCGCCAGGAGTCCCGCCTCCCTAGACAAAGACCATGGAACTGACAAGAGTGTTCACTCCTCGTTACTAAGGAACCGAGAGTGGTTATCCAGTCTCTTTGGTAGAGAGAGAGAGAGAGAGAGAGAGAGAGAGAGAGAGAGAGAGAGAGAGAGAGAAGGAAAACGGATTTATTGACTATTGCGACAGGCCTAAACATTTACACATAACACAACCGACAGCAGATTGTCAAAAACAAAATACAAGGGATGGGCAGTGAGTGTACAAAGCCCTGTTTGAGGTGAGAAATGACAGATACATAAATCAGGTTCCCAAACAAGTTGAACACAGCAGCAGCCCAGGTTCAAATCCGACCTGCGGCCCTTTTGCTGCTTGTCATCACCTTTCTTTCTCTCCCCCCTTTCTTGTCTCTCCACTGTCACTATCAAATAAAGGGAAAAGCCCCCCAAAAAAGTATGTTGACTTTTGGTCTCACACGGGACACAAACAGCGGTTTCCTTGTGAAAGTCCTGTGTTTGTTTGACCCATACGTCCACTCCGACCTACTCCCTTTGCAGACTTTGCACTCTTTATACTACGTCGCCTGGGACAGCCCAACACCATGGCTCACGATTATATGAGTTACATACAAATTAAAATTGCATTATTTTTCATTAGGTCTAAGTACGAACAGTGAATGACAACAGCCTGACTTGATATGTTTTCCAAAGACAGAAGTCCGTTCTCATCATCAAAGCCTTTTCTCGTTAACATGCAAAAAGACAAACAAATGTAACATTTGTGTAGCTTGTCTAAGTATACATTCCTATAATAAAAGTTACTATACTGTACAATAAATACGTGGGGTAAATAACCCAACCTGAATACCATTTGTTAAATTGTAGTAAGACCCAGAAGTGGTGTCTCTCGGAGGATCAAATAGGAAAAAGACCTTTTCCAGGAGGGGACATACGGTACGAAGCAGCACCTTTTTCAACTTTCATATTCCTCAGCTGTTGTTTGAGCCTTTGCGTATTTTTTTTGTGCTGCTCTGAATAAAAGCAAAATTATGGAATAAAATGCTATCCTTTAGCTAAAAGGCAAACAAATCCCCAAAAATGTGTGTTTACATGCATTTGTGTGTGCAACAGAATGAAGTGTGTTTACATGACGTTTGTGTGTTTTTGTACCCTTCGCCTGATGAAGTGATAAAGTAAAAGAAATGTGCTTTGATTGCTAACAGATGCTTCTTTTTTTCTACCTTTCACTCTTCTCTCCCCTACACCAGATCTCACTCGCTTTTTCATCATTTTTAAATCTCTTACTCCATGCCTTCCCTTCTCTCTGTTTATATTTCTTCCTCTACATCAAGCTGCTGTTAATGTGATTGTGTATATTTGTGTCTCCCATTGGTGCTCCTGTTCGCGCCTCTGTGTGCTTTTCATCATTAACCTCGGCCTTTCATCCTGCCCGAACCTTATGGCAAAACATGCAAATGAGACAGAGATTAATAAGACGGCTGGATCTTATTTACGAGCAGGAGGTGATGAGGTTTGTTTTCCCTTAATGACTAGAACATTTGAATTTGCATTTTGTGAAACTGCATACTTTAGGATCCATTAGGGGAAAATGTATGATTTAGTCCACACTTAGTCCGGCATTTTAAACTAATCATAGAGTTTAAATTCATGCCGGGAGACAAACAGTGGACCTTCTTTTGTTTTATGATGTAATGTTACTAAGGAGGTGGACTGAGTTTGTCTTGGCATGTTTACAGTTGTTTGTCAAACACTTCATGCATAAAATGCTCATTCTGGACTTTATCGGGCTGATATTGTGTAGTCTGGCAACCCTATTTCCTAAAAAATTACTTAAATATACTACCTATTAATTTTGCTAAATAGATTTGCGGTAACGACGTCCTGGATTAGGCTCAGTGGTGGGTTGTTGGTCTTCAAAGCGTACAGGACTTTGACACCAGAGACCGGCGTTTGCATCTTGAGTCCCACATATAGTTCTGTTTAAGCAACAAAAGTTAGGTTAAGGTTTGAGAAAGACCGTGGTTTTAGTTAAATAATAACAAACACATCCTATTTTGTGCTCAAACATTACCATGCAAACTTGATTCATGCTTTAGTTACCATGAGTGGATATTGTAGGTTAAACAAATGAAAGGCAGTGAACATTTTACTGATACGTTCAGAGCATTTTACCTCATTATGTTAATAAAAGAAATGAAAATCAGGTTGCATTTCAACATATTTGAATAGATGAGTAGTTTATAAAAAAGGTAATTTGCAGGAGACACAACACAGGATGAAAATGAGCACTCTACGGATACTGTCTTCTCCTGACATAAGGGCTGAGTTACGTAAATGGACTGTATTTATATAGCGCCTTTCTAGTCTTAACAACTACTCAAAGCGATTTTACGCGAACCATTCCACATTCACACACATTCATACATGTGGCCGAGGCTGTCGTACAAGGTGCCACCTGCTCATCAGATAAACATTCACACACATTTACAATTCGGGGTTCAGCGTCTTGCCCAAGGACACTTCGACATGGAACTGCAGGGCCAGGGATCTAACCCCCAACCTTCCGATTGGTAGGCAACAGCTCTTACCACCTGAGCCACAGCTGCGTGATATATATCAAGGTTTTACATGCAAAACATACAGGAGTTAATAAAACATGGATTGCATCCTTTTGTATGTTTTCAAATAGAGATGGTCCTATACCATTTTTTTGCTTCCCGATACCGATTCTGATACCTGAACTTGCGTATCGGCCGATACCGAGCCGATACTAGTGTATCATATATTTTATTATGTTTTAAGAACTGTATACTATCCCTGTATGGATGTGATATGATTTCTATCTTTGTTGTCAGTCTGGCTCAGGTTAAACTCTTTGTGAAACATGAATGCCACAGAACTTTCTTTTATTATCCAGCTTGACAGTCAGTTATAACGCAAAAAGAACATAAATAAACTACTTTAACGTATTTTTTCTTTAGGGCTTTATTACGTGGTATCGGATCGGTGCATAAACTCCAGTACTTCCCGATACCAGCATTTTAGGCAGTATCGAATCCGATACTGATACTGGTATCGGTATCGGAACATCTCTATTTTCAAACACATATTTTTCTAACTTTAAAATACTGATGTTCATGCATCAATAATTTAACACTCAAAGAAACTTTTATTTCTTTTCAAAATTGTCTTGTTAGGAAGTCAAACTGAGTAATGTGTTCTGTTTGAATGGGTTTCCCAGTGCACCATCATACAATAGGTCTATGTTTTCCCTCTCGCTGCCTTGAAGGCTTTGCTGCTTCATTGGTGACGTACAATAAGTTTACAGTAGGCTCTTTCTATCAACTCTTATGTGTTGAAATATAGATCACTAGTGCAGAAGCTGTGACCTGCTTTTTCCTTTTTGCTTCATGTCTCCTCTCAGTACTTAGAAGGTACTCTGGAGCTCAGTGGCGTTAAGTACACATTAACAATACATACTTTTTTGCCACAAAAGAATAAAATAAAAGGTTTTCCAGTTTAACAAGCATTAATTCAAGTGTGTTTTCTCACCCCTGAACGCCCATATTCATTATTCATGTTCCCCCCCACTTCAGTATTTCACATAAATAATGTGCTCGATTCCTGCCATGGCTCCATGATTTTCTCTAATGAAGGAACATTATCTCCACGTGATTCACCTCTACATTGTGTTTTCGTCAAAATAATGAGGAGTGTCATTAGGATGCTCTCAGAAAACACATCACAACTGAGCCTCGCATGCATTAGTATGCAAAGGTGCTTCTTACTAATATACGCAGAGACTGGCGAGAAGGCAAACACACACACACACACGTACATAAACTGACAGGCAGGCGACACCAACAGGCTAAAGTGGCATGCTGCTTCCTTTTTTTTGGGGGGGATTAATTAAGTAACCTTGTTTACCATGTTTTTAAAGAATTAATTAATGGTGTTTACAAAGTTGTGCACCTGCCTAATTTTAGCCAACGGAACTCCCCAGAGTGCCGTGAGCTTTAAAAAGGCATCTGCTGCAGCCAGACTAAAAGACTTTCTTTAAGATAAGACTATTGGGGAAAAGCAGGACAGATTCTCAAACAAACAAGTCTTATAACTTCAAAAATATATTTTCAATTGTTGAGATATTTTCGTTAGCGTTTTGTTTTTAAATATATGTAACATATGACTCAAAAATTCACTGAGATTTTGCGCCATTTTATGTCACTAAAGTATAACCTGAGTAGAATCATTCATCAACTTTTTCACATTAAAGATGACAAATTTAAGTATGAAGATCACACAGCAGCAAATAGCCTCCGAGATGTTCAAGTTCACTTAAAATACACACACACACACACACACACACACACACACACAGTACCTGTATTGGGGTGTCACTTTCTCACAATTAAAATCCCCTGCAATCGGTTCTGGCACCTGTTTATCCAGACTTTGTTCAGACACTCAAATGCATCTCTGAGCACTGAGCCGGATGAGTCGACCAGCAGCTCGAAGGTAAAGTAGTGAGCGAGTGAGTGAGAGAGAAAGAGGGGGAGGGAGAAGTGAGTTAAAGAGAGGAGGAGCGGCGCATACTGATTCGACTTCCAGGAGCTGAGAACATAAACACGAGAGAGAGAGAGAGAGAGAGAGAGAAAGTGGGATAGGCGGAGGAAACAGGAACAAAGTGAAGGAAGAAGAAGTGAAGAGAGCAAGAGGGAGTTAAGACATTAAGGAGGGAACAATGCTAATGCCAGTATTTTCTCCTTTTGAGATTTTCGTTCCGTGACGTAATTTCTGAAAGATGGAGACAGTTTAGAGCCCAAAAGGGCATTTCAACATTCGTGTAATCACATTGAATTATATGGCTAGAGTACCCGAGTTGGTTACTCGCAAAAACAAATTGAGACACAGCCAGTAAAGTGATCCCGACTGGTCCTGGCTTACGCCGCCATGCTAACCCTGCTAACCGCTAACGTTACCGGAGGACCAGGCAAGCGGGCCACGGATGTTTACAACGTGTAGCCTGTTCAGCTGTGTGTTCAGTCGGGTGGAGAGGACGGCAAGGTAGTGTTATTTTTAGCGGTCCCTACCGTAATTCTAAGCCGAAAAAGCGTGTCTGTCAGTTGGGTACAGAGCTCCGCGTGAGCACGGGCTTTTATGACTGTCAATATAGCCAGCATCTAACGTTAGCTACTCCACTGTGCTGTGTGGCTGTAACAGTAATGTCTGGCTATGTGAGACTAGCGTCTAGCAACATTGTTGGATGCTGTGGTCTCAGCCTGGCAACCTCTGTGAACTTCGAGTCTGGGGAGGAGGGGGAGATGAATCAGTATTTTGAATGTGTACTGCAGTAACTATTTTAAACACTAGCTGTCAGTATCACATATTGCACCTTTAAATGGGAGAGAAGGTGGTAGGAAGTGAGAAAATTAGAGAAGCTGAAAAGGATAAACAAAAGGGCAGAAGGAAGTGTAAGAGGGAGCAATAGGAAGGAAGGAGGTATGTAGGGAGCAAGAAAAGGAAGGTGCGAAGCAGAGAAGAAAGAAAGAAGGAGGTATACGAGAAAAAGCAGGACGGGAGGAAGAAAAGAAGGAGTAAACACAAGGGAGAAGGATGTAGGTTAGAATGATAGGAGTTAGGAATGGAGAAAAGAAGGGAGAAAGAAGGGCGATAAGGAGACAAAGCTGGTTTAAACATGGAAGGTTAAACATGTAAGAAGGCTGAGAGGGAAAGGAGGCAAGTAAGAAAGGAAGGAGACAAAGGAGGAGGTAGAAAAAAGAGGAGATAGGAGGAAAGAAAGGAAGAATAAGAAAGGGAGGATGACAATGACAAAGTAAGAGAGGGAGGTTGGGAGGGAGGGAGAAAAAGAGCGAATAGAGGAAGAGAATAAAGGAGAGGAGGGAAGAAAAAGCAAAGCAAACGGAACTGAGAGGTAAGGAGAGCGGGAGGGAGGGAATGTGAGCGGGAGGAGGATTTAAACGGAATAAAAGCTCTATAAAAAGAACAGACAGGAGAGTGGCAGATAAAGGGGGAGACCTAAGGGGAGAAAATTATGTTTAATTGGAGGAGAAGAAAGGAGGAAGAAGAGGAGGAGGAGCTCTGCCTCAGGAGCATTTTCTATTTCCTTTCTCATTTCAAACACAACTAGTGATACCTGTGGTGCATATATCTACTAGGAAAATATTCTTTTACAAGCTGCTTCTTACTCACAGCTCCACCATTATAGTAAAATGTAGTGCTGTCAGCTAAACGCGTTATTAACGGCGGTACCGCAAACCCATTTTAACGGCGTACATTTTTTTATCGCGAGATTAACATTCTTTTTGGCCTAGCAAACTTTATAGTTTTTTTCACATGCTGTTGCAACAACTAGTAACGTTAGAAAAACTACAACACCACACCGGATCTAGCTAGACCGGAAACAAAACAACAGGCACGCCGCACACACTTGTTTGGGCTTGCGAGCCGGCCAAAGAGTAGTAGGCTAACGTTACGTTTGGAGTGGATGGTGAGCGTGAGACGCCGAAATTGATGCCAATAAGATTCTGAATGGAAAGTTTACTTTTAAAAAGTTGTCGAGGGGGACAGTAATTTTCACGCATACACCTGTATGACACGGAGAAAGCAGCCCAACTGGAACTGCTACAAAGTGCTGCAAACGCCGTCTCATTAACCGGTGATCACTGGACGTCAGTGAGTAATCAACATTTAGAAGTTCCTGCACACTATATTGACTATGTATATCAGCATACGGTTTTAGGACTGTGTTGTTTGTATTGTTTTTTTGACTGTTTTTGTCATTTGGGACATTGTCCACCCCCTTTTCTGTCCAGGAGAATTGTTACATTCCTTATTAGAAAAACGTAAAGGTTACAAATGTCCTGCTGTGGCATTTGGACCATTTTCTTTGTACTGTATAACCAAAGTGTTAGTGTTACATCTCAGTTAGGTTAGGTACTTATAGGAATTGTGCAATAATGACAGATTCACACATTTTTATTTTGTTTACAGTAAATAAATAATAAACAATTACAAATCTTAAAGTCAAGTTCATAAAGTAAATTTATTTGCATTAATTTGATTCCCAATTAAGATACACTGGTAAGAATGGCTTTCCATTGTTAATATGTAATTAAAAACAGTTCAAATGTAAAATAATAGAATTTTCATCATGTGATAAAACAGTTAAACACATCGTGATTAACTATAGAAATGTGGCGATTAATCGCGATTAAAAAAATGTATCGTTTGACAGCCCTAGTAAAATGTATTGATATTATCATCATACTCATATTTAATGCAAGTCTGTTTCAAGTATTATTAACCCACACTTTTATTTACTTGAGACGTTTTGTCATTTCCCCAAAATTATTATATTAATCCTAAATAAATGCCATAGTTTTTGTTGCTATTTAAATCATTAAATTGACAAAATCCTGCAGGAAAACTCCAGCCTACAATTCTGATTCCTGATACAGCAGTGCAGAGCCTGTGTGTGTGTGTGTGTGTGTGTGTGTGTGTGTGTGTGTGTGTGTGCATTAAACATGCCTGGAAAATGTCTGTCAGCACTCAAGCTGTGGGGCCCGAAACAGGAGAGATGAACACGTTTCTGCACAGGGGAATAACTACAAATAAACATAACTCAGTAGCAAAGAGGGTTACGATTCATTGAACACGGCAGCCTGTTCTTGCATCCCTCTGTAGCCGCCATGAAAAACATGAACTCCTGAATTCAGAGTACAATTTAACACATCAGCTTTCTTTTAAATTGTTGTTGTTGAATATTTTCTGGTTATAGCTGTGCAGTGATCAAATATGTGTCACTAGGCAGCAATAATGGGCAACCTCCTGTGTGGAACTAGAATCATTTCTTTGGTATAATACTATACTTTTTTGGTTTCTTTGGGTGCTAAACTCATTTTCATTTCTGCCATGACTACTTCAAGTTAAAATCTCAACTGGATGTGCATCAGTGTTTGAGACAGATCTGTAATAAAAAGTAAAACTGAGTGACATATTAAACTATCTACTGGATGAATATTGTTTTAAACTAAAAGTATTGGTATATTTCTACTTTTACTGAAGTAAAAGTTCTGAGTACTTCTTCCACCACTGATCGTCTGCTGATGCATAATGCAGAAATGTGCTTATAACAGTAGAAATAGTCTTGACCTTGGACACCCTGGCCTGTTTTTTTCCAGTGATCTCATGGATATCACACGCCGGTCGGTGTGTCTTCCGGCTTCTCGCTATAGTCTTTTGATCCTCCTCACTTCCTGTATCGCCGCCATACATTTCCAGGTTAAAGATCACGAGTGACATTACATGGCTGTGTATCTGATGTCCTCAAATGTTGTGTGCTGACTGACTGACTGCATAAAAACAGGATGGGTGATGAACAGGCCCCACACACACACACACACACACACACACACACACACACACACACACACACACACACACACACAAGGACAGCACTTCCTTGGTTACACCGCCACCTTCAGTCTAAATTGTGTACTACAAGACAAAATGATTCACTCAAACATGGGCGAGAGCTGAGAATAAATGCACAGAACAATAACAATTGTGTTAGTTATCAATATTTTGTTTTCTGACTAATTCTAACTTTTAAAGACTAAAGAACAACAGAGTTGAGTTAACATAATATTACAGGAGGGAGTAAAGATACACGAGGGTTTAGTTCTCAGCTCCGGACTTGACGTGTGAAGCAAACCATTACTGATGAACACGCACCCACACACAGATGTACCTAGTAGCAAAACACACCTTGGGCAGCAGTAAATGTGGTTTCTTGGCTATAAAGTTACCTGGATCACTTTTCTCATGCTGCTACGTGACTAAGCATGCAGCCAAGTACTGCACTGTGTAATGCATCATCAAGCATGGACAAAAACACTCATTGTGCAAGTAAATAAAGAGCCACTATAAACCAGAACTTCGTTCTCTCTTGTTATCTGGATTTCCATCATGTTTCACGTTTGATGCCGAGTGATCATTTAGGTGGCCGATAAAAAGTATTGGGATATCATTTTATGGCTTATGGCTCAAAGTGTGCAGATTTTATGTAACTCATCTATCAGCTACCTCGGTGAGTAAGAGCATTACTCATTCACCGTCATGGTTTCTTTCTGCAGACAGACAAGACTGGACAGGTCACAGATAGTCAGGAGCACAAAGCGATATGAGATAATGAGTTAATGGCTTCTAAATAGGGTGATGTTATGTCCTATGACTGCATTTACCTTGACATAGGGAGATCAACAGATACCTGAGAGTTGTTGAAGGAGATGTGATAATGTCTGATACTATATTTGACCTAATATAAATCATAAGAATACAGGATTTCCCTGTTTTTTTAAAGGAACTTTGACGCACACGTTTCGGCACTAACACAGTTGGCCTTTGAAGGGGAAGACAGGCAATGCATTGTGGCTCTTAAGACTGAGAGGCTGACGGTTTAAATCATCAACTGGTTGGATAAATCAAATGATAGAAGGTGACATTATGGTAACACTAAGAAGTAAAAATGTGGGAGCAGGAAAGAAGCTTAATCCCTAATCCTTTAACCATCTTCCCATTCTCTGTTCTTTGATCTTAGTTTAGTGTGTGTGTTTTTATGTTTGCACCATAGAGTAGCACTTTAAATTTTTTTGTAAATTCGGATTCAATTCGGATTCTGATAAAAATGCAGCACACCAGCGTATCGGTTCCCAGGTTCCTATGCTTGACAGCTCGATATCTTTTTTTAATATGACACATGAAGGAGACCTTTCAAATGATTTTAAGTTCTCAGCAAGAGTTCTCACTGCGAGAGACACACTTGCCAGGGAACATAGCACCCTGGGAACATAACAGATAAGCCCCTCCAGGGTGGGTGCTCCAGGGTGGGTGTGGCGCTAATAATGCCTCCAAATAAATAAAAAAAAAAAAAAAAGAATATTCTTTTAGGGAAACTACAACAACTTGGCACTAAATATGCAACAGAGCAAACATGAATGCCTTATGTCAGCCAGTCTGTTAAGGCAATAAGCCTCACATTTAACAGATATAGTGCAATAGTTTCACAGTATTTATAACTCTCACTATACTTTTTACAGATGGATGGCGCCATCTGCATTTAGATTTTTTCTTTTATAGATAAAGATTTTCACAATGTCACTCCTCTTCCTTCTCGTGTGTCTCTCTTCCTCTAGCACCCAACTTCTTAAAATATAACCATGTTACATATTACTACAGTATGTCCTCCCATCATCTTTTGGTGTCTCCCTCTGTTTGTTTCCCAGATGATTTTGGGAAAAGGAGAAGGGGAAATGCCAATGCCAACAGAGGAAACAAGATTCCAGCAAGGATATCGATGACAAGTGTCTCTCTCTCTCTCTCTCTCTCTCTCTCTCTCTCTCTCTCTCTCTCTCTCTCTTTTCTCTAAACAGGATGTTCACATCCACACCCATCATCATGCTCATCACCACCATCACAGTCTGACAGCTTCCACCCTCCTCAAAACATCCTTCTCTCTTATTTTCTCTACCCGGTTGTTTGCTGCTGTGGCGGCGAGATCGCAGCAAGCATTCAATGACTTCCTGCTGAAAGAGGAAATTGTATTAGGGTTTAGACTGTGATGACGTCAGCCTCTCTTTTGACATAATACTGTCTGAGGTAAAGTCCCAAGCTCTTCATAGTTCCATAAGAAATACTGAAAAAAAGATAAAAACTGTGCAAATCAATTGTTGAATTGATGCGATAGTTATTTCCTTATTTTCTGTTTAATTATCGCTCATTTTTCATCAACTCATTTCAGTCATTTAATAAAATCTTTGTTCATGACAAAAGTATAGACTTGAAAATTTAAACTTAAATTCAACACTAGAGCTGTCAGTCTTCCTCTATAATACCATTTGGATTTCATTTGTTATTTTTTTAAATATTCAAATAATATTTGAATATGTAATGCTCAATTGCAGCCTGTTAAATAATATGTACTACACTACTCAGGCTTATGCATTGACAATGCCACTATAAGCATGTGGTCGTTGTTAGCCTGGCCTTGAAGGGGATCTACGTCATGGCGCATTGCATTTCTGGCAAGCCGCTCTCGGTTTACATTATATTCCACTATGCACACAGCGACAAACATCATGTTAGAAAGCACAAGCGAAACGATTTGTCATAAACAATAGTGTTAGCCACGATACTAACGGCATTAATAACTAAGCCAAACGGTGCTGTCACTACTATTTTAGTGATTTATAAGAAACCTGTCTCTTGCAGTGTCACGTTATTGAGAATACAGCTGTTAGAAGGTAATATATGAAGTTGAAGCTAAATCTGACAGCTGTAGGGCAGATAACAAACTTTAGCTGTCTCCATGAAGCTCCCAGCTAAGCTCCTATAACTTGCGACGCAGCTAGGAAACCAGAACGAGCTAACTATTGATAACATGGATGTCGATTTTAAAGTCATGTTTAAACTATTTCCTATCCTTCTTCCGATTTCCAGCCTGTCTGTCACTCCCCTTGTGCTAAAGTTACTCGGTACGTAACGCTGGCTCACAATGCCTTGTGTTTCTCACTCCCCTAACTTATTGTTCATCAGATGTGACATGGAGAAGAGGGAGATTAGCTAATGTTAGCCAACCTATTTATTAAAATCCCATTTGAATAGTAATTTCAGCATTCGAATAGTAGTGATTTTTTTTACTATTCATTTATATTGGACTTTCTGAATTCGTTCCAACAGCCCTATTCAACACATAGTTTGGGTAGGGGCTGGGTACCAAATTTAATACTTTTAGGCACCGACCGAAATTGCCTCTAAAGTATTGAGTATTGAAAAATGCCTCGTCATTCAATTCCCAATTTCAATACCTAAGGAGTAAATCTCATCAGTCAGTGAGCCAATAAGCACGCAGCATGCTTCTACCAAGATCAAGACAGACCAATAATGTCTGTGATTGGCTGTCTAACGTTACACGTCATAGAAACACGCAGGAAAAACTCTACGTTACGCACAGACACAGGGCTCACGTAGTAGGAGCTGAAAAATAAATAAAAAGATTTTAGCCGTAATATGTAATGCAATTTGTGTTAAAATTGATTTTATAAAATTGGTATCAAAAACAGTATCGTCCTGGAACCGGTATCAAAGTCACAGTATTGGTATCGATACCGGTATCGAAAATACTTATATTACGATACCCAGCCCTAAGTTTGGGTTCATCCTGCAGAATCTGCAGCTTGTTAAGATGCTCTTAGCCTTCTACGAGTTTGTCAGAGGCTAACCTACAATAATTTGTGACAATAATTATAGTGTCTTCAGTCATGATGCTTTTAGGTAAATGAGGCCCATCCAAGTGACGCTTCTATAGTCTGGCTAAACTGTGACCTCTGACCTCCCGGTTGAAGCAACCCTTTACAAATGACCACATTATTTCTGCTGTACTAGCATTTTGCCGGCAAAGTGTAAAGATAGATGCAATGTTATACAACCCTGACAAGGAAACAAAGTACCCGATTCATCACCAGAGGGGTCACAAAGTTAAATGCTATTTGAACCATTTTATCAGATAATGATACAAATTTAATGCTAAACTATCTAACAGCAGCAACACGGACATTCTTCAGCATGCATTTTTCTATTTAGTTTTAAATCCGATTACAGGAAGAATGTCTCACTTCAGGATGATTATTGAGAGCTCGTGTCTGTACAAACTCACTGAAAAACAAATGTACAAACACCTACCGCTGTGGAGGACATAACTGGAATGATGTAGTGTGGAAGAAAAGCTGAGAATGAACCAGCATGTTAACATGAAGCTGAGCCATTAATCAGCCGCAGGTTGGTTTGTTCTTCTTCTCTCCTTTTCACCTCCCAGAGGACCGAGACGGAGATGATGCAATCACCATATGCTCGCGTGGCTGTGCAACATACATTTGTTGTGGAGATGGACTGGAGCATGACAGCATTCAACAATACATTCCATTTCTGTCAGACAGCATTTACTCTCTCCCTTGATCCAGTGTGCTTTTTCCGAGTTTGTTTTATGTTTTGCGACAGCAATATAAACCCGAGGAGAAGTGGAGGAGAGGAAGCAAAAAGCAGAGAGAAGAGGACAAACAAGTCTTGGTAAGGGGGGTGATATGACAAGTTTGCCATATCAACTTAAAAGATGACGATATGTCAGATATGTCAGTGTTTCTGCTGCCCCAAAGTGACTGAAAAAAACCCAGTTATTACAGAAAGAAAAGAGATGAAGACCTAACTTTATTAAAATCGCTTGAAAACAACACCAGGCTAATACAGTATAACCATACAGACCTCTACAAAGTCACACTGCTCCCTTGTAACTCAAAATTTATCCGTTCTTGGCTGAGATGGACGGCATAGCGCTGCATAAATTAGCCAGCAGGCTAATTACCGACAAAAAATCCACAGTAAATTTCAGCCTGCATGCAAATTTTTTGTTCATAAAAACGAATATTCGAATCCCAAAATTGAGAATGGAATACCTACCCAACGAACGAATATTTGGATCCAGCCCTAGTCAAAAAGGTAGACCGCGTCAAAACCAAACTTAATTCACAACGCAAAGCAAGTCCTAACTACTGTACATATTGAAATATAACATATAGCACCACGTAATGCGGCGTTGAGAGGTCATGGTCATTTAACATACTTCTGTGAGATCAGGTTTTGCAAATTGCAGGCTGCATTATAAAGTGAAGTAAAGTAACCAAAGTCAAAAAGATAAAAGGAAGTGTCACGATGGTGACAGCTCTGACCCTGCCAACCCCCGGACACGGCCATCCATCTCAGGCTGAAAGCCGCGTTGGGATGTGGGCACCATTTTGGGGCGGACAGGGATTCCTCTAGAGGGAAAAGACAGGAAGAGTGGAAAATGCCAACCAGGGCTTTGAAGGTTACGCTCTGCTGTCCCAGACATCCTCCGAACCGACAGGGTCTTGTAATAACTGTGGTGTGATATCTTGAATTTACAACGTAATATGTCTTTTTCTTTGCTTTATCTAATTCAATCTTAGTGATTTTACTGCATTTCCCAAAGTACTTTTAGAGACAACCAGACATTGGCTAAAATCGACTCTTTATCCCGTCTCTCAGAATAACCTCCTGTAAAGCTCCACTCTCATTCCCTCCTTATATTTGACAAGCTGCCTGCTGCTTGTGTAACTAACTCAGTTCACATTAACAAGTGGATCTTATGGACAGATAACATTAACTTGAAATGACTGAGGCCGGGGCAAATCCTCTTAAAACCCAGGAAAACTGCTCACAGTAGAGGTTAGTAAGCAAAGCATAAAGCAGGATTTAAAAACATGACGTCACTGAGTGGAATCCAGTAATATCTTATTATTTGATTTTCAAGGTAACTCCATTCTATTATAAATATAAAATAAAACAAAGGATTCCTGCAAGGGATTTGGGTCAAAAACCTTTATCAACCTTTGCCAAAAGTTATTGTGCACTGACATCTCTTTAGATTTTAGCCTTCAAACAAAGAATATACATACATTTATACAAAATATACATTTCAAAAGGAGAAAATCAGTGCTTTTAAATGTTGATCCTGGGCGACCGTATAGCTCAGTTGGTAGAGGCGGCGCCCATATGTAGAGGTTTACTCATCGACGCAGCAGGCCCGGGTTCGACTCCGATTTGCGGCCCTTTGCTGCATGTCACTCCCCCTCTCTCTCCCCCCTTTCATGCTTTCCTGTCAAAATAAAAGCCAAAAATGCCCAAAAAAAAATAAAATAATTGTTGATCCTAATGAGACCACGCTCCTCACCCTCCGCTCTGGGTGTTGCTTTTCTCAAAATCCTTTCTCTACGGGAAACAACAACAAACTTATCAAAGCCATATGCTGAAAATGGCATGTTTTGAAGATAATGTGGATCAAGCAACAAGGTAGGCCTGCTTGATTCTTTCGGTAAATGATTGTAAAGATTTATAATGTGTTTATGGCCTTTACTTTCTAACTGGGACGTTTTTTTGGGCCATTTTCTTTTGCCGGGTGCAAATGTTCCACCAAAACAAGTTCCTTCCCGAGGCTATTTTGCAAAGCCAGCGATGCTGCGTCCGGAGCCTAGCGCCGCCCAAGACGATTGTGATTGGTTTAGAGAAATGCAAACATTCCAGAGCATTTTTGTTTCTCCTATGCTGGAATGTATCTGTGGTGTAGCCAGACCTTCCTCCACTGCGCTGCAGAGGAGGGTCTGGCCTCGGGAAGGAACTTGTTTTGGTGGAATGTGTACATTCAAAGGTTTAGTCGTGCAACAGAAAACTCAGATTGGACAGATAGTCTAGCTAGCTGTCTGGATTTACCCTGCAGAAATCGCCATTTCACCGTTGCGTGCGCGTCGGAGTTTGTCAACAAATGTGCTGGGGCATGCCCGGGCAGAGACGGGGTGATGGACTTACCGGAGCGTTGGCATACGGCAGGCAGAGAGCATTTATATATGTATCTCTGTCCTGTTCTTCACATCAGTGAGGCTTTCTTCTCTTGTTTCAACGAAGTGAATACCTGACGAAGTGACTGGAACTATCCATCACCTCTCGCGCGTGGATTCTCAACGTCCTGGCTGCTGCCTGGTCTTTGAGACACAGCCGTTGTATGTTTTTTTTTAATCACTACACGCGGTTCACAACACACGGTTAGTTAGCGTAGTTAACACTACACACAGTGAAATTACGTGTCCTGTTTTTATTTCACGCATACCATCTGCTTTGAGTGAGTGAATCTATGGGCTGAGCTATTATCACAGAGCTGTTCGTTTTGGAGAAGAGCTGTCAGGCGAAGTGGAAGAGAGCGTGTCACGGAAGATAATGGGAGCCATGCGAGTAAAACTATTATAGCACCTTTTAATAGTTTAATGAGCTTAAAATTGCACATTTTTGAAAAGCTGGTTATTTAGTAATTATAAATTATTATTGAAATGTAATACTTAGTGTATTAGTGTAGTGTATAGTAACCCCTCCCACCCCCCCGGTCAGATGCCAACCCTACCACCTTAATTAACAAATTGTCTGCAGGAAACACTGTCCATCATGAAGTCCTAACCGCTGACATGCACTGGACGATGAATACTTGTGGACAGACTGAATGACAATGCCTCTCTTTGTTTTGCACTTTTTGCATGTTTTTCCATGAAGGGAGTAAAGAAGATTGAGGGGCAACACAGACATGCCAAGAATAATACAGCTTCAATATTAAAAAAATAAATAAATAAAAAGGTAGGCCTGGCTCTCTTATGACTGAATTTCTGACTCACTTCACACAATATAAACACGAAGACAGAGCAAAGGAGAGAGAGAGAGAGAGGCGGGAGAGAGTACAAGATGGAAAGAGTATCGTCCATGTTTCCACTGTTTTCCTTCCCGCTCTTCGCCTCAGATTTACAGGACTAAACACTGAGGGTTAAGAAGTGGGAATCCTGTGGTTTTCCTGTCATAATTCAAATAAAAGGTCTTCCCAGGACAGCGGGGATCCGTCCACACCACACACACAGATGCAGAAATCACACACAAACCTCGACAAACATGCAAATGTACATTTTAACTGACCCGAAACCACACAGATGTTATCCGTCCTTCTCGGAGCCAAGAATGATTAGCGTCTCTTCGGCCACTGATAAACTAGCTTCTCGACCACATCCCTGACTCTGCATGCTGGTATCTCTGCTCTTATCACTTAACTTTCACTTTTACAGGAGCAACAACTATACAATTTCTCCAGACCCAAAGCACAAAATGATCATCATTACAAGTAAAATGTTATGCATTCACCTTTTGCATAAGGGGAGGGAGGAAGGAACAAGACTGATGGTGTCAGGTGAGATGTAAAAGGAAGGAAGAGACAGAAATTAAAAGATATGTACATTTTCTAAGCTCAGAGGATAACGCTGGTGTTAGCTATATTTTTCTTATTGTCAACAAACCATCGTTTTTCTCTCAATACTTCCTGACTTTTCTGTGGCGCTCAACCACAAGCCCGTTGCTTTCTGCTTAAGACATACATCTTTATAGTTGCCCGTAGTGACGATGTGGATTTATTTTTACCTTAATCAAAATACAAATCAGTGGGTACTCTAGCATTGAGAGAACTTTACTAAAACTGAAGGAAATAGTGCATTTGTTTAAAGCTACAAAGATTAATCAGTTGTCAACACTGACTGGGTCACAAATTCAATACTTTTTAGGCACCGACCGAATTGCCTCTTAAGTATCGAGTATGGAAAAAATGCCACGTCATTCAGTTCCCAATTTCTATACCTGAGGAGTAAAACTCATCAGACTCAGAGAGCCAATAAGCACGCAGGGCGCATCAATCAATCAATCAATCAATCAATCAAAAGGTCATGGAACACAAAGTGCTTCACGTTATAAAAAAGAGACAATTTCACCTCCACCCCCCTCCACAGACGCATGCACGCATACACAGATTTCATGTAAAAGGCAATTAAAGCATGAGGTGAGGAAACATGATCATGAACCAGCATAAAACAAGCAAAACCCACACTTGCAATGAGGAACCACTACAGGCAGAGTAAGGCCTTAAAGGGAAGTAAGGATTAAAATAAACAAGAACGGTAGAAAGATGAAAATAAAATAATGAAATAAAAATAATCAAAATAAGAGAATAGGAGAGTAAAACAGAATACCAAGATTTAATAACGCTGGTGATCGGCTGTCTAACGTTACACGTCGTAGAGACACGCAGGAAAAACTCTACGTTACGCACAGAGACGGGGCTCACGTAGTCGGACAGGGCTCCAGACATAGTGGCCCCCAACTGAAAACTTTAGGGGCACACACCGTAAATCAACATGCTAACCAAATATTCACATTTCTACTAATTTCCACTGTATTACTAATAAATACTTTGATAATAGATGCAGAAATTACAATGTGCCGTTTCAAATTCAGTGTCACATTTTATTGTGCACTTTTGAAGATGCAACATCGAAGGTAAACCGACAGCACCATCGCTGTCATGACAGTACAAACATTAAAAAATATATACCATACATTCAGAATAAAAAAAGTGCTTAGTAACAAAGTGCTTAGTAACCTTTCGGCCATTTCACAGTTAAAAACAACACTTAACAAATGTATGTAACCATTAGGGGCACTGGCCAATAACATTCCACTAGAAGTAGGCCTAAACAACTTGTGCCTTTACTCACTCCCCCTTAGAGCAGATCCTCCTGTGTTCCACTAGGAGGCTCAGAAGACCAGCCCTTGTAATTCGGCCTCATCTGCGCTCCGATTTCCAGCCTCTTGTCTTCTAAAAGCAACCAACGGTGGCGTTGCTTTTTCATTTATTAACATGTCACGGTATACTCTATGCTTGAGGCTAAGATTGTGTTTAACTAGCGTATTGTGTTTAAACTGTGAAGTGCCTGCACTGTCGGCAAACTTCGTGTCCCCCCCGCAGTTCATGGAGTTTGTCTCCTTACAGTACCTCAACCAGCTGAATTCTCGCAGCCAGTCTTCCCAAAAATGGTGGGTTCGGGCCTTTTTCGCCACACGAACCTCTGACTCTGAATCATCTTCCGACTGTGACACTGTAGACTCTGGCACTAGCACACCAGCCGCAGGTCGGAAGAACGAGTCAATAGCTCGCTTGCTCATTGTTCAGACGCATGTAGCAGTTTGATATCGGTCTACTTCCCACAGACGTTTACGCACGCTCATTATCTCTAGGATCCTCCCCCTCCACACATTAGCCACTTACAGTGGCCATTCATTGGCCTGCCACAGATTCCGGGCTTCATTGACGCGCCCCTTCCACGTGTAAAAAAAATAAATGGATGTAAAATTCAGTTGCACCTGTATGCAGAGCCCTGTAGGAGCTGCAAAATAAATAAAAAGATATGTGCCGTAATGTGTAATGTTGTAATTTCATTTTGTTTTATCAAATTGGGATCTAAAAAAGTATCATTATCGAAGTCACAGTATTGATACCGGTATCAAAATGTTTTTAACGATACCCAGCCCTATTGTCAACTATTAAATTAATCGCCATCTATTTTGATAAGCGATTCATGGTTTGAGTAATATTTTATGAAAAGAAGTAAAAATTCTGTTTCCAGCTTCTTAGATGTGAGTATTTTCTAGTTTCTCCTCTCCTCTGTGACAGTAAACTGAATATCTTTGAGTTGTGGACAAAAAAAAGATATTTGAGGACGTCATCTTGGGCTTTGGGAAACACTGATCGACATTTTTCACCATTCTCTGACATTTTATGGCTCAAACAACTAATCGATTAATCGAGAAAATAATCAACAGATTATTGAAAATTAAAATAATCGTTAGTTGCAGCCCTACATTTGTTGGGACTATTTTCAGTTGCAGTGTAATAGACATTTGGTGCTCTAGTGAGCAGCAGGTGCATGTGGGACTTCGGTCATAAGTGATGTTAGTCATCACATTATTAATAACAGGAAGACGTCACCCAGTGCAACAGTGGTTTTAGAAACCGTTGAAGTGTTTTTAATAGTTTTTGGACAACAATGGAGCTCTTAGGCACAGAGAAAGAAAATATATCAGGCTCTGGTTACACCCACAGTACTTATTTGGTTTTGTTCACAATAAGAACAATATTGAATGTCGTCAGAGGAATTGTTTAAGATGTGTTTTGAATAGGGCTGGGTACTGAATTCAATACTTTTACGTCACTAAACAAATTGCCTCGAAAAATGCCCCGTCATTCAGTAACATAATAACATTGATTTACACATCACACAAATACAAACGTTAGCAACAGTTTGTAACAGTTGAAAATAGGGGCAATATTGGGCGACTTTGGCTACATTGAGTAAGGTATGCGGACCGTTAGCGGAGCACACGTTCCGCGGAATGTATGTTTTAACTGGCTACACCTGAGGCGCACACACACGGCGTAGGATTGAGTGATCACAGGCGAAACAGAGAGCTTTTGCTTGGGGATTGTTGTTTCTTTAGTTTTTGGAGCCGGCACAGCGCTGTGAAACGTCAATCTACTGTCAGCTCTTATCAGAGGACGCAGGTGAGGGGAACAAGAAATAGACACTTTAACTTCCATTTCTGTGTAAAAGGGTCGCACACGCCTCGCATAAAACATATAAATAGAAGACTGTCCTATTTTTTTTGTAGAGCGGATCTCCGTGGAGCATACGAAATACGAATAGTAGAAAGCCTCCAAAAAGAAAGTACTCTGGTACCATTCCTTAAAACTTTACATAAGTAGTATTTGAATAATATGTATATTCTACCTCTGCTCTCCATCCACAACTTCCATTAACTGTTCAGTGACCAGTGAGTGACATCTCCTGCAGCAACACAACAACCACCAAAACAAATAAACTGCTTTTTCTTGCCACAGCCTCTGTCCTGTCAGGCTGCCACATGGCAAGCAGCATCACTGCTGTGAATCACCACAGTTACACTAACAAATCACTCGCTCCTCCATGTGGTGAGAAAATCATCTTTGAGAAAACAATCTGGAATAATGATAGCAAAAAGACCTGACGTCAAGAGGTTTAACAATCTGTGCGGAGTACAGAATATCCTTCACATGATATGCAAAATAACTTCTAAATCACACTTTTTAAATGTGGACACAAATATTCAGACAGATAGATGGATAGATAGATGTTATCTTTGCACATGCACGTTAAAACCAAATTAACTGATTTAGGCGATCGTCCGTCCTATCTTTTTGTAGACATTTGTCTGTTTCTTTTTAATTCTATGTTTTTCTTAACTAATACTCTTTACACTGTTGTATGCTGTACTGAGTTTTATACGAATCTGTCTGTTCGGTTGTTGTTTGGAGCTCTTGCACCCCATTTTTTATGTGGAACCGACTGCATATGGCAAATAAACTTGACCTGGCCTACAGTGCCAGTGTACCTACTGTACTATGGACTGACAAATCACAGCTTAAACCTCTTCATTCTAACCACTGAGGAGACTGTAGAGGGCCCACAGAAAAACAGACTAACTCAATATTTAGAGCTCACAGCACCACTGTGCTTCAATAATGATTGGGGGTCATTGAAGCTTTTCTGGACTGGAAAACCAAAATCAAAAGGTATTTGGTAAAGTTTAAATCATTTAGTTATTTTTCTTTTGGGGCCAAAACTATTTCAAATGTAAGTAATTCATTTGGTGTCTTGAATTATACTGCTTTTTTTGTATGTCTGTTAAAACAGTTATTATTGAAGGAAAGAAGGAAAACATCAATATAACATTCCAAACTTTTGAACAGCACTGCATATACTGCATACAATATGCTATTTAATAAAACAAAATTATGAACAAAGTAATTCACTGGACGCTTTTGTTCTGAGTCAAGTTCATTCATTTAGGACTCATTTTCTGCAGTGAAGTTTGTGGACCTGCAGCTGGAAGTACCCACTGAACGCTGATTATATAACTGTGAGTGAGCACGACTGATGGGAGATTACACACTGAAGGCACTGGCACTGACTCCCAAACCACTGTAGAGACAGACAGACAGACAGACAGACAGACAGACAGACACACACAGAACCCTTGAAGGCATCACCAGAGTGCAGTGGAGAGAATGGATTAATGTTAGAGGTGAACATAAAAGTGCTATTTTTGTGTCTGTCAGCAGATGTGAAATTATGGAAAACCTGGTGGAGATTTATAAAAACGTAGCTGGAAATCAAACCCACACGTTTGAGCAGGAGTCTAGGGGCACACACCGTAAATCAACAGGCTAACCAAATATTCACATTTCTTCTAATTTCCACTGTATTACTAATAAATACTTTGATAATAGATGCAGAAATTACAATACTAAAAGTATGAACCAGCATTCGGTTCATTCTGGATTATTTAGGCTAAAGGCATATCTTATCTCACACACACACACACACACACACACACACACACACACACACACACACACACACACACACACAAGCTGTCACTAATAATTCATAGCAATTTTTATGAGAATTCATTACGTACTTCTGGTGATAACATTAACTATTCGTAGTATACTTACTTGAACCAAAAATTTACTGAAATTCATTCATTACTGTAAGTTATTAAGCTCCTGTGTTTTTCTGTGTATATTGGTATCTGCTACTGTACTGGATGTAAGATTGAATCAACTTGTCATTTTGGCCAAGATATAACAAAACAAAAAACTAAATGTTGCTAGCATTCAACAACTACATATCCCATGAGTCTTAGCCACTCACAAACTGTCAAAGCCTCATGGGACTTGTTGACAGTTCAGCTGCATTTCATTCTTATTCTCATTTCTTATTTTATCTTTATTTTAATAAAAAGGTACTGACAAAATTCATATTCAATGCATTCATATTTGTTTCTCAAATCCCATGAAAAGAGCAAAGCCAACACTGATTATATCTCCTTCCTCCGTTTCATAGAGCTCAATTGTTGTCCAAAAAGTATTAAAACACATCACTGTTGTACTGTGACATGCTCCTTCATTACCATGAACAAACACACCGTAGTTTATTCTGACCCAATCCCACATACATCGCCCTGCTGCCCCAAATACGTATTCCGCCGCTAAATATAGTCCCCGACAAATGGACTGTTTTCTCCTGTTTTGTTTGATAAAAAAACTGCAGTGACCAGCTAGCTGTTACAGGAAACTATTGAGCTATTTAAAAAAAAAAAACTATACATACATATTATATATATATATATATATATATATATATATATATATATATATATATCACATATACATACACACATATATATATATATATATCACACACACATATATATATATATATATATATACACACACACACACACATACATACATATATATATATATATATATATAATTATTATTATTATAAACAATGGTCTTGGGAAACAGAAATTACAAAGAGATGCACAAACACATTGTTGGTTTGTGTGAGTAAAGTGGGTAAAGGCAAATGGAACAGTTACAACAGTCGGGTAATGACATCATTTCTCTGTAATGCAGCCTTTAAAACCAGGAAAAGACTTATTTACTTTATTACGATATCCAAAATCTAAGACGATATCTAGTCTCATATCACGATATCGATATAATAAATATATTGCCCAGCTCTACCCGTGATGTATAAAAGAGGCATGCCTCACAGCTGTAATACACAAACCACAGCAGCTGTGCCACATGTCATATTTAATTGACTTCACTTTAAAAGGTCCTATGACATGGTGCTTTTTGGATGCTTTTATATATGCCTTAGTGGTCCCCTAATACTGTATCTGAAGTCTCTTTTATATAGGCCTTAGTGGTCCCCTAATACTGTATCTGAAGTCTCTTTTATATAGGCCTTAGTGGTCCCCTAATACTGTATCTGAAGTCTCTTTTATATAGGCCTTAGTGGTCCCCTAATACTGTATCTGAAGTCTCTTTTATATAGGTCTTAGTGGTCCCCTAATTTTTATATAGGTCTTAGTGGTCCCCTAATTTTTATATAGGCCTTAGTGGTCCCCTAATACTGTATCTGAAGTCTCTTTAATATAGGCCTTAGTGGTCCCCTAATACTGTATCTGAAGTCTCTTTATATAGACCTTAGTGGTCCCCTAATACTGTATCTGAAGTCTCTTTTATATAGGCCTTAGTGGTCCCCTAATACTGTATCTGAAGTCTCTTTTATATAGGCCTTAGTGGTCCCCTACTGTATCTGAAGTCTCTTTTATATAGGCCCTTAGTGGTCCCCTAATACTGTATCTGAAGTCTCTTTTATATAGACCTTAGTGGTCCCCCTAATACTGTATCTGAAGTCTCTTTTATATAGACCTTAGTGGTCCCCTAATACTGTATCTGAAGTCTCTTTTATATAGACCTTAGTGGTCCCCCTAATACTGTATCTGAAGTCTCTTTTATATAGGCCTTAGTGGTCCCCTAATACTGTATCTGAAGTCTCTTTATATAGGCCTTAGTGGTCCCCCTAATACTGTATCTGAAGTCTCTTTATATAGACCTTAGTGGTCCCCCTAATACTGTATCTGAAGTCTCTTTTATATAGGCCTTAGTGGTCCCCTAATACTGTATCTGAAGTTTCATAGGGCCTAGCCTTGGTGACACTACAGCCACTAGAGCCAGTCCCAATGAGCTTTCTCAGTATGTGCCATTTCTGTGTAGTTTATGTAGCTTTTAAAAGCGATTGAGGAGGAGAGGAGGAGAAGGTGCAGGGTGGGGGTGTGGCCCTGACCAACTGTCATGTTTCACTTGTTTTCAAGCCATGATCTTTCTCATGGGTGAGCCAAATTCTCTGGGCGGGGCAAAGCAGAGAAAGGGGGAGGTAACCTTGCCCCTTATGACGACATAAGGAGGAGATTCCAGATTGGCCCATCTGAGCTTTTATTTTCTCAAAGGATACTCAGGGCTCGGTTTACACCTATCACCATTTCTAGCCACTGGGGGACCATAGGCAGACTAGGGGAACGCATATCAATGTTAAAAAAACCTCATAAAGTGACATTTTCATGCCACGGGACCTTTAAAATGACAGCTCTGAAGCACAGATGTCTCATTTTGTTTTATGCCTGTTGCCTCGATTCCTCTCCCCTCTTGTTTCTTAGTTTCTCGCGAGGAAAGGAATTGAAGATGTACAAACTGAGAAATGAGAAGAGGGGCTGAACAAAATAATAGCATCAAATGTTGCAGACTAAACAAAATCAGTCCAACAGACAAAACAATATTCAAAACAGATAACGCTAAAAAGTCCAGAAAAAGCAACAGAGAAAACCGCCAATGGAGCCATTTACCATCAAATGATCATTTAAAACAGATGTATGTAATCAATTCTGTAAGAGAATTTTTACAAAAATAGGGTGGAAAGTTCACCCAGAAAACCAGCACACTTTGAAATGAATTACAACTTTTCCTTTTTATAGAAGTTTTTTCTCTGAGATGTGTGTCCATTCAATTTTTACTATTGCTGCCCTATAAAAACTAAAATTTTGAATAAAAAGAATTGTACAAAGTGAGTCCTACCTTAACGAGACTGACTTTCATTGTGCCACAAAGGATTTGTATACCTCCCTGACTGTGTTGTGGTAAAAAATAGAAATGAACAGTACTCTCTTCTGCGTGTATCTTTCTATCTGAGCCAGTAGGAAACCTGAGGCGGACTGCAGGTGACACCAGAGAAGAGGAGTTGGTGGGATCTCATCCTAAACCAGCAGAGATATGGCTCCAGAGCCCGGGGGTCGAAAATGAGCCAGCCACACCCACGTCTTTTCTCCCCCCTCTAAATCGTCAGCATTTCAACGTAACACACTTTGTGCCTTTATCTTCATCTCCCCTACTCATCACATTTGGTGCTCATTGTAAATCCTACCATCCAAGATGTTAGGTAATATGCACACCGGCAGAAGAAATCATCGCACACATATTTCCACACAGACTGCAGATCATTTGGTTTCTTAACATACTTTTCTTCTCTAAGTATGAGCAAGCCACACATGCACATATTTGCCAAATACAACACGTCACACAGCAGTAACTCAGCCAAAAGCAAATACTCCTTCTAGATGCATTTAGACTTAAAAATACTCTATGTATGCATTTGCATATGCATTTAAATAAAATTCCTTCTTGATGCATTTATACTTAAAGAAATAACCCACACTGATGCATTTAGACTAAAAAACTACTCCGTTATGCATTTACTGTTAAATAATATTCCTTCTTGATGCATTTAGAGTTAAAAAATATTCCTTCTTGATGCATTTACAGTTTAAAAAAAAACTACTCCTTGATGCATTTAGAGTAACAAATACGTCTTACTGATGCAATTAGACTTGACAATACCCTGATACATTTAGAGTTAAAAAAATGTAGTGATACAATGTATAATGTAGGCTATATATGAATATATACAAGTTGAAAACCTGTTTTGTTTTATTCTGTGTCCTGCTTTTTTATTTTCTTATTTATTTGTTGTTTGTTTTACTGTTAAGCACATTTGACACATTTTGTGAAATACTAACAGATACTATCAAGAGAAGATAATTTGTCTTACAGAGTAAATACATGTCGTAAATAAGTAATCAAGTAAGTAGTGTAAACACAGACCGGAGTTCAACAACAAGCAGTTTCCTCATTAAACCTCGGTGAGCACAGCCAAAACAACATGCACGTTAGCGAACTGGCCAATGTAAATAAAAGACAAAGTCGGTTTAAAGCATGTAGACAATTCTTACCAGGGTAACTTTTGCTGTCCTGGGCAGGTAACAAACGTCAAAACATGTAGAGTAATCACCTCTGTCTTTTGCATTTATACTTCTTCACAGTAGAGAAGTATGGATGTTTTAAGAGAAGGAAACATGGCGATGTAGTTGTCACATTCATTTCCTTTTCTCTTATCTCTGTGGTAGGCTGCTTTCCTGAACATTACTGTAATTCAGAGCCGTTTTGTGGAGTAAGGGCTTATTGTTCATGTGCAGGAGAGATTTTCCAACATAGACAGCGCCAGATCGACCTCAGTGCTGTGGTGTCTGAGGTAAAAGTTTGTCTGCAGCTGCAGGTAATTGTGCACATAAAGGTGATGGTGATCGGTGATTGGCTCTTGTGTGGGTAAGGGCGGGAGTTAAAGCAACAGGTGTACTTGATTGGCTGAAGTGAAGCAGGAGGCAGGTGCCCGAATTTTAAACTGATTGGACAATTAAGAGAGGCAGGGAACCTATATGAATAGACAACAGCCGAGTGGGAGTTACTGATACATTGCTTGTTCATGTTTTTTTACTTGTCTAGTAACTTTCATCTAGTCATGAAGATCATTTTGTTTTTTTTGGTTTGAATTAATGTTTTTGCTCTTTACCTTGGAAACAGCAGTTAACAACACAGTTTGGATATTTTGAAGTGGGGTTGTATGAGGTACTAATTCACAGTCAGTATATTACTAGTCTCCCATTGCCAGACCTATCTCCACAGCGCTGGGGAGTAAGATATCGCTACATCACAGATCAATTCTGGGATAGGAGGAAAAAATGCTCTGGTTTGTTTGCATTTTCTTTAAACCAATCACAGTCGTCTTGGGCGGCGCTAAGTTCCGAACTCTGCAAAATGGTCTCGGGAAGGAACTTGTTTTCGTGGAACATTTGTATCCTGCAAAAGAATACGCCACATTATATAATATTAAATTAAGTCAACTGTTCACACAATTCAATAACGTGAGCTATTTCAATTAGCTGGATACATGGTTAAACACCATTTGCTCTGAACTACAATAACTATTTGCTCTTGCCAGTGTGTACGCCATCCATAGCCAACCTCTCCAATTGATCCCCGTCCCCGTTTGATATATAAACAGGGCTTTCAATTAACTTTTGTAATCACTAGCCAACATGGCTAGCGCATTTGTAAAGTAACCAGCCAATCAGCTAGTAACCACTAGCCAATTTGTATCTCCAGGAAAACTAAAACAGATTATGAGTGCCGTGTTGAATACATTTAAGCATCCATGTTTCTTTAAAAATATGTGTTTGGGTTGATGGTGGTAGATTTTTTTCCTAACTAACTTTAATACTTAATTTCAGCTTCTCTGGTTTGTACAGTGCAGTTCCGTTCATTTCCAAGCCCAACACACACCAAACTGCCCACATGTCTTGCTGGAAAACAGACCAATCAGTGAACACTGACTTGTTGGATCGTTTCTGCAGCTGGACGATTTAAATAAATGCTTTGCTTCATTCATCACCGGCCAAATTGGCTCGTAACTTTACAATGTTATACTAGCCAAAGTACATTTTTACCAGCATTTGCGGGTTGGCGGTGTCAATTTAAAGCCCTGGATGTACGTAAATGACGTATACATGTTGTTTGTAAATCATTCACCCAAAGAACCAAGCAAGCCTGCCTTATTGCACGATTCAAATTTTTGTCAAAACGCCATTTTGTCAAAACACCATATTCAGTGTGTAACGTTAGCTCGCTAGCTCAGAGGTTGTTCTTGCTGTGAAGCGGACAAAGCTTGTCAGGCTTATCCTTGCAATGTACTTCCGTTGATCCATAGTCAGTCAGAAGCAGACAGGAGTACCGACACGCAAGATAAACTATGTACTGCTGTGGACCGGGGCTGCAGCAAGACAGATAGCTAGACAAGCAAGCATCTTTTACCTTTAAAGTACTTACTTGACACGCGATCACCTCACAAACAACAACAGCATGAAAACCTACACCACAGCAACGCAACAAGCCACTGCATCAGGTGCAGAGGTCAAAGCCGCTGCGTCCAGCACATAAATATGACCGTTTCACATACTTGGACTTTTAAATGGGATTTGTCCACTTCATGGAGCCAAATACAGTTCCAGACTCACATTCACAAATCAAAAAGATAGGCAAGAAATGTGATTGAGCCATACAAGCTGCACATAACCGTGACAGAGGCGAAGGGGAGACAGATGGGGAGAAAGGTTCAGCTGAGAGCAAAAAACAAGAGATGACAGATGGGCAGATGCAGAAATAATAAAAGTCATGCAGCTGTCTGGTAATGTCTAAGAGGAAGGAAAAACAGAGAGATTCACGGTGCATGGCACTTAAGTAGGGTATTGTATGAAGACGACAAGATGGTATGGATATCTGGTACCACATACAAAAACATCCATAAGTGTACATACAGAAAATGAAAATAGAATTATTGTTGGACAGAAGTCCAAATTTAAGCAGAAATGACAAACATTTCCCAGTTCCAGCTCCAGGCTTTGCAGCTTGTCTTTGTCTTACGTATGTGATATTAAACTGCACATCTTTATATATGGACTTTTGTCACTGTAAACTCTAGTAAATTGTGATGAGAAATTCTCACCATTTCTAGAAATGTTATAGATGAAATGATTAGTCAGAACAAAAAGTCCTGAAAAAAAAATCTGCAGATTAATTTCTAGTAAATAATTTAGTAAAATAAGTTGTTATTTTCATGCTTTTAACCCTGTATTTGTTGCTGTTTTGGCCACTTTGGGATAAGCTATTAGCACAACATTGACCTTTATCACCTTATACGGTTGATATGGTGAACATGTTGTCTACTTACACATCCAGCAAACATGGAGCAACATTAGCATTCTTTTTGTGCCTGCCCACCTGATTAAGCTCAATATTTACACTCTGTTTTTGGTGTCCACCAACTCCTAAAAGAAAGATTTGTCTGTTTAGCTGATAAGTAGTCTATATCCACAACGTTCCACTTCCGGGATTGCTCCCGTGCTGCCGGAAATTCCGCCGGATGTCCCTCTTTATGGCCCAATGTCTGTTTCCTTCCGCTTTCTTTTTGTAGTCATTTTAAACTCCAGTGGATTTCTGAGGACTGTGGTTAACTGCTCCTCAGATCTCTGCAGGGTAAATCCAGACAGCTAGCTAGACTATCTGTCCAACCTGAGTTTTCTGTTGCACGACTAAAACAACTTTTGAATGTACACACGTTCCACCAAAACAAGTTCCTTCCCGAGGCTCCGTGCAGCGCTTAGCACCGCCCAAGACGGATTGTGATTGGTTTAAAGAAATGCCGATTAACCAGAGCACATTTTTCTCCCATCCCGGAATGCTGTGTGGACTGGCCAGACCCTCCTTCGCAACGCTGTGGAGGAAGATCTGGCAATGCTAGACTAGATGCTAAGTGCTCCAGTCTGTTCACCAGCTAGATGCTAGCTTTGTCTGTCTGCAGCTTGGTGTTGGGCTGAAAGTCTACAGTGGGTTTTATGAGAGCATTTTACTTTTTAAATGCCTGCCACTACGAGGCTGATGAGAGTGGTGAGAGTCACCCAAAGTATTAAAGCTGCATGATCGTAAAACCAAAACAACGAGCTGAACAAGCTGACATTAGATCATTCTGTGTGGGTTAATTACAACATAGTCATTTGATCCTGTATTAATATAAAGAAGTATTGATTAATGCAGCTTTAAATGGGTTTAGAATGTGGTTGTGCATTGCTGGC
>NC_135873.1:2544450-2606950 GCF_031162955.1 Sander vitreus
ACGTGCGTGGCCTAAATTAGTAAATCATGACTAAACTTTGGATCGAGAGGTTTTAGTCGGCGTCTCGTGCTTCAGATAGAAACACCCAATTAGCTAAAGCGTTGCTGCCTCCTCAGGGAAACTCATTAATACCCATTCAGAGAGAAACCTTGAAGAAGAGTCGGGCAGAAACACAAACATCAGCGGGAAAAGAAAACAAACAAAACATTGTTTTTTTTGTTTTTTTTTAAGCAAGAAAAATAATTTATTTATAATGATATAATAATTTCATCACATTGGCATTGCATAGCTGCAGAGGGAAGCGTTTGTGTGTGACGCCACCTCGCAGCTACAGATCACACCACTGGATGGGGCGGGGAAACAGAGGCTATTCAATACATACACGGAATATTCCTTTAAATATGTCTTTTTCAATGAGGAATAACAAAAATAGAATAATTCCAATAACTCTGTCTGTCTCTCTTTCTCTATGTCTCTCTAATTATCATCTCTGTGTCTTAATAAGCTGCCTGTACAGCCCCTAAACTGGGGTTAGAATTGGGTTTTGGGGGGGTTTGTTTTACTCTGCTTGGTGTGGCAGGAGGGTGGGGTTTGCTAGCGAAGGACGTCAGTTTTTGTGATGGGCAGCGTGCCTACTCCAGTAGTACCCCTGAAATGTCCAAACGCTTGAAACCCCACCCCTCTAACATGCCTTAAAATAAATGCAAGCTACTCTTTGGCCCAAATCTGCAACCATCACCCCGGTTTCTCTTCTTCACCCTCTTTCACTCTCTCATGAAGCTGGACCGCATTTATTCATCGAAAGCTCTTAAACCTGAAACTAGCAGACACTTTTCATTCTCAGCAAATTTCAAAAAGAATAATTTACCCTAAAAACGGGCTACAGCAAGCCTTCAAAGTTTTAGTGGAATTAGTGATTTTTTTTTAGGTTGGGTGTAGCTCACCACGAGTCAGTGAAAGTCAGACTCAGTTGGGTTTGTTGCACCCAAAGCAACGAAAAGCAACATCTGAAAAACTCAACAGCAACAGTTTTTCTACATGTAACAACATGGTTTCTGGCTATAACACATGGAGCTCCTTGTGAGCATGTAGATAGACATTTGGCAGGTTTACTTTGGCAGAAAGTAGTTCTCAAAAAAATTGACAACAACAATTTTTTTTTAATGTAATATATTATGGGGCTTTGAGATGAGGACCACTGTTACGTGATGCGCTACTGTTCTGCACTGGCCTAAAACGTGACATCCAAAGTTTTAGTCTATTTTTGCCTTATTTCATACATTAGTAAAATTAGCGATGCTAAGCGGCCGCTAAACCTGCACAAATAAGACAAAAAGAAGGCGTGTTATTCTCAAAGTGCCTGCAAAGGGTGAAATGCACGCCTAACTGCACTGCCAAGCAAACAGCGTCTCCGTGCTCCTGTGCTATTTGCACGTATTTAAATTAGATAATGTGCATTCATTTGGCGCAATTCTGACCCCATTCTATATAAATGAGCCTCATTGCAAAAACAGCCCAATTCACAGGAGCCCCAAGTTTTAAACATCAAAATGACCCGAAACCTAATACTTTGTCGGGTTCCGGGCGGGAAGCAAAACTCATATTTGCAGCCTGAGTTGTTGCTTTACAACATAAACTTTTTAAAAGTGCAGTTCCCTTTTAAATTCCTGGGTCAGATATCTTCTCTGATGGTTTTGCTAAATGTGGACGACTGCATTTATTTTAAATCCTTTGTGCCCGTTGTGGTAGTTTTCTCTACAAAGTGGTAAAGTAATAGACTTCCGGGGTAGCCGTTTCTTTTGTCTGTGACAGATTATATGAGTAAATCCTTCGCAAACACTGGAACGACTTGTGGTCGACGCTGTTGAAGGGCTGTTTGATTTGTTCATGCTCGTCTGGCATTTAGTGTCATTTTAGTGGCTCTACTCATTTTACTGAACAAAAGACTGTAAACATGTTATTCACACAAACGTTGTTATTCGGATATATCTTTCTGTCGGCTCTGGAAGAAAAAACTGTGTATCCTTGCCTGAACTCCAAGTTCCCAACTTAACTTTCTCCTACACAACTTTTATTTATGTCTCTTAGCAACAAGTTGCAATGTGGCTGTTCCGCATATTACCGGGGACCGACTGTTAAATGAAACCATATTAATTAACGACCGACTGCAGCTTGCTCTGTACTTTCTTGCTTTCCTATACCTTTTATCACTTTGCGGGGAAGCAAACGAGAGAGTGAGAGAGAGGGAAAAGCTTTTAAAACGATTACTCCTCTGAGTCACACGACAACAGCCGAGAAGAAGGGAGAGAGGAGGTGAAGGAAAAGATGATGGACTGTGTGTATATTTCAGCGTGGTAATCCCCACATTCAGCAGAATCAAACCTTTGCTCCCCCCCCCCATACTCCTAAAGAAGGGATAATGGATTAGAAATTCAATATATTTCTCACGTCAGCTCTCTGTTCACACTTTATATAAATGTAATTTTCAATATAATATCAATTGTCAATATATTTTAGAGATTGGTAATGTAGTTCTACAGACATTTCTTGGAGGCAGAGGTGCTCTTTAGGCTAAAATATTCTCATTGGTTGGTATGTGTGTATGGCTGTGTAAGAGCTGAGGGATCAACCAAATACACTGAGGACCAATTGTTCCAAAGTTTGGTGTTAGTAGACCGAAAAAGTATCAAAAATATGGCACCAAGTTGGCAGTAACCCAACCAATGAGATTATTTCTGCATCCGGTGAAACTCTGCCTCTGAAAAACTGTAAAAACAAATTACATATTTTTCTCAATATTAAATGATTGTATCCCTTCAAATGGGACAGCACCCTTTTTACCAGTGTACCCATATGTCTCTTTGTTTGTACCTCTACTGACTTCTCTATTAAAGGTGCTGTAGGTAGGATTGTTAAGATCCAGGACTCAAAACAATTCCAAAACATTTGAACATCAACAACTTCTCAGTCCCTCCCCCCTTTCCGCTAAAGCCCAAAATGTTTTTTTAATTACCTGCTTCATGTAGTTCTACTGGAACATAGGGTCAGTTTCAGCAAATATGACAGAAAGTTAGTTTTATAGAGATATATTAAGGCTTACCTACTGCACCTTTAAAGACTATCAATCCAAATGTGCCATGTTGAAAATATCTGCCATCTGTCCACACAGTAAGCAAAACAACACTGTGGTTTGTGGCTCCTGAAGGTGTCACATCTTAGCCGTTTACGCCGCAATTTTTAGATGTGTCACACCACACATACACACCACGTAGTTCTTTTTAACAACAAACGGTTCCCGTTAATACTGTGCTGAAACAACACATCCTCTCTCTGCTAACACTGGACTCATACTGTATCTCTCTTCTCTGTTCCCACCCTGTTGCCATATTTTGAACAGAATCTGTGGGTTTAGTTAAAAAAATGTTGAACTAAATTTTAGTTTCCAACTGTGATTGCTCTGAGGGATATTGCTCTAAATGGGAACACATATCACTACCCTGTCGTTCTCTGCACACCTGTATATGAATGCAGATTTGGGCAAATATTTGTTTGGTAAATACTTAAAATATCTAAATCACTTCAGGCACCAGATTTTCTCAACAGGTCAGATTAAACACAAATGCTCCCTTTTACACCTGTACTGTTACTTTGGCCAGATTTCGGGAAAGGTTGTGTTTGAGTGTGTACTAACTAAGGCAGCTGAAATAAAAAAAAATAATCATAATAAAAAATAAACACAGTAGGCGCTGCAGCAACGCGCCCATAATTCAGTATACAAGACAAACAAACACAGTTTTATAGGTTTATCTTTTTTCCATTCACTAAATATTTAAAACAAGCGTCACTTGACTAGTCATCATAAATGGTGATAATTTATGCTATTTTTAAAATCTTCCTTTTTCAGGATGATGGAATACCTGAAGGAAGAGAGATGTGTGTGAAGGAGTTTTTTGTTTTGTTTTTTACTCTCCTGTTGTTATGTGTGGTTCCTCTTTTTTCCACCCACTAGGGGGGGCTCTGACTCAATAGCACCGAGGGATAGTTGGCCGACTGGGAGTCAAGAGATGAAAGGTTCCCTCCTCTCTCCACACGGACCATCCATTCAGGGGATAAGTCAGGTGTTAGAGCTGAACCACTGCTAATCCAAAATTCTCAGGCCGTCCACACGGTGATCCAGAACTGAGGGTCGGTCACGGGTCAAATACCACAGGGTAACTTCGTTCACAGTCCAAAAGTAAAAGGTCCTTTATGCGAAAACACATTCAAACCCTGCCTGTTTCCGTGTATGTGCACAGATCCATTTACATGGATGCTAAAACAGAAGGTTAAAGAAAATCTATAAAAACTCCGAGAACGAGAAAGAGAGAAGGCAGAAGATAAGCGTTGATAGGATGTTTTGCACTCTCAAACTAAGCACAGCATTTTCTTAACAGTCATTCATTGACATTCATCCGGTGTTGTGTCGTCTGCCGAGCTCAGATGCATAGACTGAATGCAGAGAGGAGGGAGAGGAGGGAGAGGAGGAAGAGGAGGAAGAGGAGGAAGAGAGGGGAGAGACAGGGGAAGGTTAACGGAAAATAGGGGACGGTCAGGGAGGGAGGGGAGGATGGAGAGAAGGGTAAAAGAGGAAGGGATAGAGCGGTGGTGCTGCGTGCGAAAACAGAAAGAGGTTGCAGTATAAAGGCGAAGAAAGAGAGCGCGTGCTACTGTATGTGCCAGAAGGAGAAGAGAGGGTTACTGGAGAGAAGAAGAGCGAGAGGATGCTACAGTATATGCAGAGAGACAGATGGAGTGTGTGCTCCAGCAGTGATGAATGGAGGAGGAGAGGAACGAGTGGAAAGGAGGAGGAGGAGGACGCCAACACCTCGCCTCTGAGACGAAAGAGACCGAGTGTGAAAAACATGCACGGAGGTGGGCAAAACAAGCAGAAACTATTCATGTAACGTCACTCTGCGACACTGCAGACGGACAGGCTGGCTAGAGCCACAGAGATCTGTAGAGACCTGGGGATTTAACGTCACGAGACTCCCTTATTCCAGAAGTTCAAACTCTGCCGGTTAAAATCCTTTTGATTCCGAAATCCTATTGGTTCCGGATCCCTTAGGGTGGTACGGTGGCCGACAGGGGACAAACGCACTGCAACTTAATGAAACACACGCAAATAGACAAATTAATGAAGATGTTCTCTTAATTTGTTTGTGTTTTGTCTATTTGCGTGTGTTTCATTAAGTTGCAGTGCGTTTGCCCCCTGTCGGCCACCGTAGGGTGGAGGGTTAGGGTGCACACAGACACGTTTACACGCACAAATGTCCACACGTAGTTAGGAAACAAAATAAATGCCAAACACATAAACTCTCTCTCTCTTTCTTCTCCGTTTTGTTCTTGGCACTTCCCTTTACACGCACACACACACACACACACACACACACACACACACACACACACACACACGCACAGACGCACACAAATTCACACCGCTAGGTCCCCTCTGGTCTGTTTGTAGTTTTTAACGGTCCTTTGGTCCCGTCACCAGAGACCAAAATGAATAAAAACCCTGTTTAACAACCATGCCTGCTTCATACTCTCTGTACAGAAACTCCGCAGGCTAGATTTTATCTGCGCACACACTCCTGTGAACACACGCTGTTCTCGTCTGTTGTGTTTGTCTTCCATGGCGTTGCTCCCTAGTCCGTATGTTTGAGTGTGTATTTTCCCTCCATCGTGTGGGCAGTTTGTAGTCCAAGCTGTTTGCAGCTCTGTACACTATTTTTAGTCTTTGTGTCCGCAAATGCTATCCATAGACAGATGCGTTACATTTATCTTTGTACATGATACATACAGTGCAGTCCAATGAAACGTACAATATATGGCCATCTAGCATGTGTAAGAAAAAAATATAAGAAAAGAAAAAAAAACAGCTAAACAAAGACTGAAAAAATAATGATTGATGAGTGTCTCGAGAGAGAGAGAGAAAAAAAAGGTAGCGACCTCCGATGCCAAGGGGGAAAAAAAAAAAGTGCTTGCGTTCCAAAAATGTCGCCCATTTGCTGGGTGCTTCTGTGGAATGTTTTGTGTAGTTTCATGTTCATAGCATGAGCAACAAACTCTGTGACATGCTAATGCTGCATCCTTGGAGGCAAAAAGCCCCCATGTGGTTTTTCTTTGTAAATCGCTTCATCTGCTCAAATCAATTCAGTTTTCTGAAAGTGCCGATGCTATGGCATTGCATTTGCCATAGAGCGAAGTAGAGCTATAATGCCCAAGGTTTTGGGCATATTTGCTTTCACAGGTCCTCATCACATCGTTAATAATTTACCCTTCAATTCATGTAGGTCCACGGGCGTGGGTGCCGCAGTGCTACTGGTGGGAGGGTTTTGGTTGAATTGTAGATGAATCATTTGGAAGTCTCAAATCTTCTGTTTTTTTACTCCATTTAATTCTTGGAATTATTTGATTACTGATCCTCTGTGGTATCCTTGTGGCTCATTAGAACTGGTTACAGATTCATATTCAGTGACTGTTGTCGCCATCTGGGACTCTTGTTGTCGTCATCCAGAAGTAGCCAGAAGTAAAGTTATTCACTGTATATCCTTATATTCCAAGTGTCTACTCCACCCATCCATCCATCTATGCATCCAGCCTCCACACTGAGCGTATCCCCAATGAGGAAAACACGACGCAGTGTTGAAGCATAACCTTGAAATCTTCACCTTTCATTGAAAATATAGTGAGAACAAACTTTGCTCTTCACAGATTTCTCGCTTTCCTAGAGAGGGACCGGTGTGACAGGGAACAGTAGTGCTTCAACCATGGGAGGGACCATTTTGTCCAAAAATGTGCTCCAATTGGATTGGACAGTGCAAATGGTCAATCAGTAGTTGGAGCGATCCGGTTGGACATGTTAGTCAGAAGGCCCCATCTGCAGTGGGTGGCACATTGTAGAATTGGTTGGTAGCTTTGTCAACAACAAACGGACCTGGTTAACATCCGTTAACGATAATTCCTTTTATTGATCGTTGGGTTTGTCACTCCCGGATGCCGCGTCTCCTCCCTCGCCGGCAGTTGAAAACTCTGTGACCCGTCGTGCCAGAGGATTTGTGCTTTTGAGAAGCTCCATAGCGGAGACTCTGGCTCCTCCGCTGGAAGACTTGCTGCCTTTCTTCTGAAGCAGGGCCATAAAGTTCTCATTGCGGGAGCTGGACCTCTGACTGCCTAAGGTAAGATTTCGGAGCTCGCTCCCGCTGGTGCTGTGCTTCACCGGGGACACAAGGCTCTGGCGGCTGCCGAAGGAGTCCGTCGGCTCCTTACGACCTAGCACCTTTCGCTTGGACCTGGGAGAACGTAAGAGAAGATTATTAGGAAAGGTGGAGAATAGAAAGATAAGGAAAGAAATTTGAAATTCCACACCATTGGCGTCCGTTTCAATCCATAATTTGAGATTTACTCCTCCAGCCCTCATTTAGATTGACATCTCTTCTTTTAGAGAATGATAAAATCTAAAGCGTGTAACTACAGAAGGGACTCCATCCTTTCTTGTCAGAGATGAACCACTGACCCCTGTTTTTCTTCCCCCTCATCACCTTTTCTTCTCTGCCTTTCAAGCTATTTTCAGCATCGTGCAAGGTAAAATCATGAACACTTGTTGCTTAGAGACGAGCTTTCTTGTGATACCGTGTGTGTGTTTTCAGCCATGTGCTGGAGAGAGATTCTGAAAAGAGGAAAAAAAAGAGTCGCTGGTCGTGCAGTGACACACCGTATGTGTAGCCGTTGCTAGGGAACCTTATGCTCCATCCGCCTCACACCTTTTCAACAAGACAATGCGTCTTTCGTCACATGCTCTGGGTTATAATAAACCGGCAGGCGTGCTTGGAGATGGCTGAAACCATTTGTAATGCACTTTTGAACAGCCTCTTGAGGAAAGGCATCTACTGTAATACCAATGGATCTCGTTCACCAATATCTTCCTTAGTTTTTTCTTAAATTTGTTTTTGAGAAAGGTCCTAAGAAAAGTCTTCATCAGATTCGTGACCTGTTCTGAAACCGCAGAAATGTTCACACCTGTGTTCTTATTAGGATGAATCCCATTGTTCTTGTAAAATCAAAGTGTGTGCCAGTTACCCCTAATTAGCATAGGTGAACACCCCGCCAATCCACATAAAAAGGGCATCAGACTACAGGGCCGTGTGCACACAGAAATTATCAAAGGCAATTTGAGTGAATGCCCAAACGAAAGTCTAAAGTGGGTGGAGCACCTGTACCAAACGTACAAAAAAACTTCAATAGCTCTGCAGTGGAGGCACTTCTGCAGGACGTGAATGCATGTTTAGTAGCATCTCAGTCTCTGCATATATAGCTCGACATGGTGCTGGAAGATGCGAGACCTCCTCGGGGCTCGATCTGCAACATCTTGCAGCAGCGGTAAATATGCTATAGTGCTAGTAGGCTGAGGGTGCAGAAATACTATTTACTATCTACTTTGGGCCTATAAATAGCTCGATCAATCTCTAAATATTGGATGGCCAATTGTTCATAATTGATGTGAATTGAAGTATCAGTGTAGTGTTTATCTATTTTAAAAGACCGCAATGCTTTTTAAGAATATTGTAAATGATAAAAAAATATTGTTTTTTAAAACCTTTAACCCCCCTGTTGTCCTCGGGTCAAATCTGTTTCAAAAAGTTTCTTTATCAGAAATGTGGGTTTCTTTTTTAAATATTATATATTAATTTTAAAACAAAATAACATGGATGTTTCCATGCGACGCTCTTCACAAGTTAAATAAATGATCAGTTCACTACTTTTAATTGAATTTGGGTGTTTTATTCAATTTTATAGAATGTAAAGAAAAATGTATAATAGAACATTGAAAAACTTCGGAAAAAGTGACAAAAACCTTGGAAAAAAGTGACAAAAACGTTGTGAAAAGATGACAAAAATGTCGGGAAAATCTTCAAAAACGGCAGGAAAAGTGACAAAACATCGGTAAAAGTGACAAAAACATGGGAAAAGCTTTAAAAAACGTAAAAAAGCGCAGAAAAGTATTGACAGAAGATTTTTTTTCATTTTAAACCTGAAAAACAAAAAGTTGCATGCTCGACGGGAAGACAACACAAGGGTTAATATCATACAGCTGTAGAATTGAAGAAAATACAATAACCAATTATTTTGGACAAAAAGTGTGCTCTTGAGTGTGCAGAGATTCTATCTTACCTCAGAACAAATCCCAAATAAGAAAACATTGGTGAATAACAGACTCTTTGTGAAAACTACGTAAGTGGGTTTTAAGAAGATATTTCTTCTTAAGAATGGTTGGTAAAAGATAAGAATAACTGTTTGTAAATACAGTAGTATCTATGTATACTCTTTGTCTGAAATGTGTATTGTTCAAACCTGTGAATAATAGTGAACAGGTCTTCGGTGGTGTGTGTTGCGGGTGTGCTGGTCAACAAGACGTCATCTGTTTCCTCGGCAATGTGGAGTACCGTCTTCTCATTGGCTTCTAAGTCATCTGAACAAGACAGAGAAATCATATCAAGACATCATATGTATATGTTATTTTTGTAAAATACATATTTTCAGTTCAGCACATGATATCTGCATATTACTGCTGGCTTTGTGGTTGTTTTTACCAAAGCCAATATTCATAATACTCTACATGTGTATGCTATGCAAGTAAATCTGACTCAGTTCCATAAACAAACAGTTAATAATTAGATAATAATGATTAATGTCATCTCGACTGTTACAAACAGTGGGGACCAGTCTGTGTTTTGATTTGGTCCAATTTTAGAGCAATTGGGCTTTGATTTGCTTCAAAACCTGAGAAGTCTCCTCTGGTAAAATCAAGAGGTTATGCATCAAATGCAGCAGGGAAGGCTCATCAAATGTTCACAAGCATATAAAATGATAAGAAAATAGTTCGGAATTCCACAGCTGTTGACTGAAATCAAACAGTAAGTATTAGCTAATATGTGTTAGCAAATACTGCATGTATGGTAGGGTTTAGTTAACTGTATATAGCTTCTTAAATACACAACCACATACAGAATTCTGATTAATGTGTAAGTGCACATATATCTAGTTGACAGACACTGCAACACTACAGGAGTTACCAAAATGAACTCACTGCTAACTATCCAAGTCATTAATAAATTATCTATACCTAAAATATGTAAAAGAAAGCTTTTTGAGGAAGGCCATTAAGGAATGGATCGAATTATGTATTGTGTGATGAATTACTTGCATTAAAAGAATACCCCACTGAAAAAGTACACTCATATTTTTTTCAAAATACAGTTTCCATTTGACCCTAGCACGTTAGGTATTTAGCTTTGTTTGCATGCAACTACACTTACATGGAAGTCTAATGTAAACCGCTAGTGACAAATGGAAGATGTATGAATGAGAGGGTTTAAAACACACTCAGGATACAGATGGTTAGCAGAAAAGTGGTTTGAGTTTATATGAACATTTTGATATCCATAGTCTCCTTTTTCACTGTGAAACTGGGTCTCCATTGTATTTCCCTGTAACTGTTGTGATTCCAAGCTGACTACATCTGCAAGCCTACGGGGTAAGCACATGCCTCTCATAATGTACAGTTTTGGTGGGGTAATCCGTTTTAATGTTTCTTCAGCTTAGGCCTTTGAAATGTTTTAAGTTAAGTTTGAGTCATGCCGGATGCAGGCGAAGACTCAGACTTAATTTGTAACGACTCTCACTGACCCTAGTCTGGACACATTTCTTAAAAACCTTCTCCTAAAACATACATGCCCCAATCGCAGTGCTGGCCATTCTCCCTCCCAGCTCTGTGAGGGAGGAATCATGCAGAGATGACTGTAGCGATGACTCTTTTGAACTCTCCTCGTCTGTTCCCAAGTGGTTCTCATCTTGCTCTAGCATATCAGGAACACTGGTAAAACCGGGAAACTCTTCTGGTGGGAATGTTGCTACAGGAGACCGAAGACCCACGGGGCTGTCGGTCTGTGGGGTCTGGCGTTCTGTGCTGCCATTGGTGGAGGAGTGGACCGACGAGGGAAGAAGCAAGACATTCGGCTTCTTGGGGACTGGAGGTGGAACCTGGACAGGAATGAGAAATTAAGTACAGCAATAATTCTGAGATTAAAATGAGACATTAACAACATTGACAATCTCTACCACTATAAACTGTAATTTTCTACTTTTTGCCTTTATGACGCACTTGATGGCCTTAACCACAAGGACACCCCTAAAATAAAGCTCTCATTTTCTGAGAGCTGTCTTCCTCACCTTGGGTTTCTTTTTGTCTGACAGTTCTGCCAGACAGGAGATTGTCATCCTTGAGGGTAGAGTCTTGCTCTTGTCCTGGAGCTCCGGGGCCTCTTGGTTACTGCAGGGAGAGGGGAGTGAGCCTCCGTCCCCTGGACCAAAACAGATCTCTGGGTCGACGTCAAAGTCAGGCTCCATCGCTGGGTCTTCCAGGAGAGGCTGTGGGTCCGGAAGAGGAGGGAGATCACAGAGGGCCTGGGAGTGGGGCAGGAATGGATGGTCATAGGCAGTTTGTGGAGCGGTGTTATAATCTGGAAGAGCAGAGGGACTTGTTGTTTGCGGTGGAGGTTTTTTGGGTTTGGGTTTTCTCATGACTTTGTAGATGTTGCCTAGGGGGACAGGCCGGTCCACAGGTGAGGCAGGAGGGGAGTCGAGAGCTAGGGGTGAAGTGGAAGAAGGGGAAGGAGACTTGAGGAGGAGGTTTAGGGGCCGCTTGGGCAACGGTGGCTTGACAGCGACAGGTGGTTTGGGTTTCGGTAGGGTGGGCGGCGGGCCGGGATCCTCGCCTAGGTCTCGGCCATGTTGTTCTTCTTCGATGGTGTCAGACGCCCCATCAGGGCAGTCCTCCAAGTCACCACGAGAGATTGAGCGAAGGCGAATAGTCTTCAGCTCATTCTGGGTAACCACAGGCAATACCTGTGAGGAGCTGGGGCTGATTTTTCCCGGTTTTACCGCCGTCGAGGTGTCAGAATGCCGTCTGCTGGCCTTTTGCTTTGGCTTGATTGATGACAGCTCCAGATGTGCATTCCCAGGCATCTCAAATGACAATCTAGACCTTGCAGTCGGGTCCTTTGGCGATGGTAGCGATGATTTCCTTTCTGGGATCTTGGGACGCAACTTGCACCCCAATGTCCCTACTGTCCCGTGACCTGCCATGTGACTGAGTGGAACAGTTGGGGTGGGAGTCTCTGACTGGCTGGAATAGCCACTTGATGGGGACATAAGTCCTGGGGGTTTGAAGGGCGAGGATGCCTTGACGTCAGTTTCCATGGAGAACTGTGAAGGTGAGGTGGCTCTGGAGGGGGAGGGAGAATCAAGCAGGGACTCCGAGCTGCCTCTCACTTTCATACATTCAATCACTGTTGTACCTGTTGCTGTGCTGGAGCCTGATAGAGACCTGGAGAAGAAGAAGAAAAGCGACAAGCATTCAATTCCTTTCCAGTCTTTACCTAACAAACTTAGAGAATACTAAATAGCCAATAAAACAAATAACCAGGCAGGTAGCCATATCCAAACTGCATCAAGCCAATAAGCTGCTAACATAAAGTATAGTTTCATGTCCTACCTGTAAGGGTCATTCTTCCACTCCCCCAGCTGCCAGTGAGTGGGGAAGGTTAGCTCTGTCTCTCCCTCCCTATCTGGTGCTTGGACCTCCAGGCTTGGAGGTCCATCAACGCTTCCATGGCCCAGCTCCCGCTCAACAACGCTGGGCTTAGAGGAGCAGGACAAGCTTGGCAGTAGGAAATCGGGCTGGAAGTCTGGGAAGTGGTCCCTGGGGATGTGCAAGCTCTTTGGCCGGCCATCCCGGTAAAGACCGCATTCATGGTGGATTCTCCCCTCGGCTTCTCCAAGGTTCTTCATGAGAGAGACGCTCCTCACAGGCGGTGGCGGCTTGCGCTTGGATTTCTTAAGTGAGATGGAGCGGGAGCGTAGGCGCAAGCGGCCATCTGCGCTGTAGTCTGAAGCTGTGACAGAGATTGTGTCTGTGGTACTTGTGCTGTCTTCGGAGCTCCCTCTAGGATAAAGAAGGGCGTAGTTTTCACCCGAACCCAGGAAGTTATGATGCTGTTGTTGGTGGCCTGTTATTGCCATAGCATTCCCGTTCCCTGTAGGCAAAATGTTCCCGTCCGGCTGGCATAAACCACCTTCTGTAAAACAGAAGGAACCAGAATCCGTGGGCGTAGAAAGGGAACGTTCCCGGAACTTGAAGGCGTTCGCCGCTGCTATGGAACGTGCCGACCTCTCCCGGCCTCTCGCTGCCTCTCCAACGCCTCCTCCCCCTCCCCCTCCGCCTTCTCCTCCCCCTCCTCCTCCTCCACCACCCCTCCCTCCATCCGCTGCAGCCCCTTCCGTCTTGCTCCGCTTCCCCATTATCGCCGCTGCCAGTGAAATCCCTGGCATGTTATTCCCTCCTCTCCCAGAAGGGTTTGTCACAGACGTGAATGAACTGGAATGTGAGCTCACCGACTGTCCAGAGCTCACCAACATCACCCCGTCCTGTGTCCCTCCTCCTGCATTACCAATGATGCTGTGCTGTTTGGGCGGAACCGCCGGGCCTTTATTCATGCTGTAATTGTAAGGCTCGTTCCACGCTCCAGGAGAGAAGGTGGAGCCTTTAGGTCCGTTCCAGGAAGCGGAGGGTGTGTTTGAGCACAGCAGCCCAGAGTGGTCCATAGTTCCTGGGTGAAGTTGGTTCGGGGCACGCTGCTCCAACGTGTTATCTGTGGAGGAGAGGGGGTAAAAGAGGGAGAATGAATACAACTAAACTGATCAGAACAAACTTACATTCAGATATAGAGATAAAGACTTGTCAGCTTCCATCTACAGCTGACAAATATAAACTATTTGATTTTAAGCATAAATAACCCTCTAAAAATAAACAGAGTATATCACCCATGACAGCATGCTTACATCAATCCTTTCGATTATATACTACACTCTGGTTGCCAGTTAACTTATAAAACCTCGAGGACTACTGCACACTGCCAGCACAAAATCTTTTATAGAACTTGATTGACCATAAACCTTCAGAATTCCTTGCATTCTTTTTTACACAAAATGGGAATGTTGGCCCTTTTTATGTATGCATTTGTATTAATCATTGAATGTCTACCCAAGTGTCTGGTGTTCCTGGGATTTGACCCCTTTTGTGATTGGTTGTTGCAGGCTGTAGATAAAGTATAAAGATGAATTGAATCTGCCTATGCATCTATGTCAACTATGCGCATTAGATTATATACTAACACTCAAGTTTTCGCCATTGTCTGCAGTCAATCAGGATTCAAAATGTAAGGTTATTGCATGTTTGGACTGGGTAATGGACATGGACCAAATAACAGTAATATTGCATTGCTAAAGTTAATTATTCTTGACAAAAAATCGATTGAAATAAAAAAAAATGATGTCAGCTACGTTCTCGCCTGTCCGCAAGTATGGCCTTGTTCAGGTTAAACCGTTTACATGAATGCTTCATACCCTACGATTGAGTATCCCTCAGTGTATCCCTGTTGCAGTGAATAAACCAATTAGGCATAAAAAGATCCTGGCTGCCGGCAACACTATCCTTCACTGAGCAAAACAGATTACTGCAAATACAGAGGAAAGAAATTATTAACCTGACCTTAATCTCTGTGGTGTTCTTTGTAAATTCAAAATTTGGTGGGTGAAAAGCAGAAAGAAAAATGATTAAGATCATTTCGTGCCACAGTGAAAAGAGAAGTGCTTTTACAGCTCAGTTGTTCAGATTTCTGCGAACAGTAAAATCTAGGGTATAAAGGTTTCCAACAACACCAACAGTTTCAGCTGACATTGGGGTTAGTAGTTAATCAGTAGAGATATTTCATTTTGTGGCAACCTGTTCCTTTCTTTCCTTTCTTTCTCATGTGAGCGGTAACGAGATCTGAACCACAGGACCAGGAGAGAATGAAACGGAAAAGAAAAACATCAGAGGAGGGTAAGAGCTTCCATTAATGGTCGCTCGCACGCACACACACACACACACACCTGCAGGTACGGTTGTGTCGAGGTCAGAGTGTGTCTTCCTCAGGGGGAGGTTCTGGTGGAAGGTGTCCGTGACAGGCTCCAGGGAGCGGGGCTGGTGGGGGAAGGGGTCCCCTGGAGAGGGGGATGGGGACGGAGAGTGCTGTAGGAGGTCAACCCCGTGGAATTTCCCTCCTCTCCCTTCACCTGGTGGAGAAGCAGAGGAACGGGAAGTGCAATGTGAAAAATTGGGAAACTTTACAAAACATTAACTATTAAAAAGATACGGTAAGAGCAAAGGCAGCCCCAAACGTTTAAGGATAAGCTTAACATAACTTGGCTAAAACCTACAGTACCTGCAGTGTCAGGAACAGTCATTTTAATTTCCGCATTCAAATGTAATTGATGATTCCTAGGAAACTTTTTACGTGAAGATTTGACGAAACCTTGGTAAGCAAGAGTTTTCCTCTCACATTTAATATTAAAGTGTGCATAATGTGCAATTCCAAAGCTCAAAAACACAGTCTTGTCTACATCATCTGCTACTTCTTAAACAAAAATATAGTTTTCACTCAATAATTATTTACAACCATATCCACTTTGCTGTTTTATTCAAACTCCACAATTCTGCAGATGGTTCACAATAAAACTCCAAACTTCCTGCAATTTGACATGGTGGCCTAGAGTTTAGAGAAGCGAGCGTAAGGTCACCGGGTTCAATCCCCAGACCGGCAGAATAAAATCTGGGTGGGGAAAGTGAAAGAGCAGTGCTTGTTCCTCCCTCATTACCATCACTGAGGTGCCCTTGAGCAAAGCCCTTAAGTGCCTCAGTGGCCCTCAGTGGCCCGCAGATCAGACTGTGGTTGTACTGGGCAGCTTCCAGGTATGAATGTGTAACTGTGTAACTGTGTGAATGTGACAGGTCGTCGTTGCAAATGAGATAAATAAAGGTAAAAAAAAAATTAAAAAAATAAAATGTTTCACAATACAACACACAACTGCTACAATTCTGAAATACCTGTTTTCACCAACCTCCTCACTGTCTAAATCAGGGCTGTCAAACTGGCCTGGTTGTTCTCTTAAAATATGAAATAAAGACTCAATTGTACTGCTCAGATTTACTCTAAAATATGACTGGGAAAATCAAAATGGTTAAAAAAAACAATTAAAAATATTTGACAGATTCAACAATGAACTCTCAACATGAGGGTTACATTATGAAATTGTGTTGGCGCCCTGATCTGGCCGCCGAGCCAGAAGTTTGGTTTAAACCATCACAGAGAGAACGTGAGCGTGCATGTTACTGGCATTATGCTCAATGATTTCTGGATTTCCTATTACCCTGAATGATCACTGGTATTTTGAGCCACTGATGCTCAAAGTTGCCTGAAGCTTGTTTAAATCAACAGGTTTTTGTCAGCTGACAAGAGGTCCCCTCCGCTGAACATGTCACTGCAGATGAGAAAGAGTGCATTAAACTGATGTAAGTACATGCTTGAACTGCCACACTTTCTTTTTTTCTGCCACATGTTTACGTTCTACATTTTCCGCAGTCATTTTTTAATCCACAGTGACTTACAGCAGATGCTGCTGAGAAACCTGCTGTTCTGTTTCACTTCCTGTCCTTCTGATGTCTTGTTTGAGCAGACCGTAATCCAATGAGTCATCGGAGGAAGCAGGTACCCACTTGATTACCTCAACAACATGTGTAGTGCAGCCTCTCGCCCGGCTGCATAAGTCAGTCAGGCTTCTACTAAGCCATCAGCCTTGCTTTATAGCAACAGTCGTATCGGATGCAGTCTGCTGCTATATCTCCTACAACAAAATGATGCCATTCAGTGACATTTTGTTTTCCCTCGGTGAGTTAAGACAGAAAACGCACAAAATCAATGAGGCGAAACAGCAAATCAATCAAATTTAGTTGAATCGATGGAAAAGTGTACTGGCATGATGCAACCAGTGCCAAAACAAACTGAGTTAGGAGCAATACAGAATACTGTATTGTATAGTGTATTGTACAAACCATAAAAAGATGTCAGAAAGCAATATACAGATCCCCTGCTTTTTGTTTCTTCATGAATCAAGCACTGTGCCGTTGGATTCCATAACTGCTTGTTCTGCTAACGATAAACCAATGTGACGCTGAACGGAAAACCAAAAACAAGGGACTCCACACATGATAATAATCCCGGCACAAAACATTTGCAGAAAAAACAACAAGTTGAGCTGAGGCGACGCATTTTTTATTCCCATTTTGGGAACAAAGCTCATAGACAGAGTTTAAGAAACAAAATGTATATGTAGAGTTTTGTTACAGAGCAAAGCTTGTTGTGCTGTCGTTTATCCATCTTAACCCTCCTGTTGTCCTCGGGACATTGTATATCACACTGTCAAAAAAATAAAACAATAACGTGGATGGTTCCGTAAAATAAATGACCAGTTCACTACTTTCATTGAATGTGGGCGTTTTATTCAATTTTATAGCATTTTCAAGAAAAAAAATGATACAAGAACATTGAAAAAAATGGACAAAATGTCAAAAAAAAAAAAAAGATTAAAAAAAAGCGCGAAAAAAACCCACATTGACAATAAACTTGGAAAAAAGTGACAAAAATGTCGGGAAAAGTGAGAAAACGTGTCGATTAATCTTAGTTTTAAATTTTGACCCAGAAAAACAAACAGTTGCAGGTCAACAGGAAGACAACAGAAGGGTTAAAGGCCAAATATTTCGCCTCTGACCACACCAAGGACATTTGTTTGTAGCGATGAAACAAACAACGACAATTAACTGAGTGCCAACATCGAAGCAATTCAAATAAAGTCTTAACCCAGTGTCTGCGAAGGTTCTTCTCAATAATAGTACGAAGTCGCCACAAAGTTGGTTCCAATCACTGGACATGTTTTTAAGATCTTTCAAATTTTTCATTAGTATTAATCCCTGTGAGTTGAACACAGGGATAAATAGAGATTGTTTTTCTTAAAATGGACCTTAAGCCTAACAATAAAGCAATAAATAAAGCAATAACACCTACTGTATCAGTGTACATATAGGTGTGTTAAAGGTGCAGTAGGTAAGACTTATAAAACTAACTTTCTGTCATATTTGCTGAAACTGACCCTATGTTCCAGTAGAACTACATGAAGCAGGTCATTAAAAAAAAAAATCTGGCTCCTCTGGCTCCACCTACAGCCTGTAGTGCAATTTGCAAAAATCCACCGCTCCCTGTTCAGATGCACCAATCAGTGCCAGGGGGGGGTGTCTAACTGCGTGTCAATCACTGCTCATGCGCACGCATTCATTCTCCCTTGTGGGGGGAGGGGCTTAGGAAACCGTTTTGAGCTTTAGCAGAAAGGGGGGAGGGACTGAGAAGTTGTTGATGGCTGGCTAAGTCCTGGATCTTCACAGTCCTACCTACAGCACCTTTAAGTCCTTTCAAAAGAATCAATCCAGACTTTGATGCAGTGATTTGGATAACATTGTTTCCACAGTGTTAGCCCATACCCAATCACTGAAGAGCTGAAGATGTGAGACGTCTCTGGTGATTTGCAGAGACAACATATGACTATTGTTTGAACAGCATTTCATTGACTATATTTCTACATGTCGTTTGGACCGGCTTCACGATGAAACATGCTGTAACCGAGATGTCTGAAAAAAGCCTGGTTTCAAGCCAGACATCTGGAAGTCTTTTGGCAAAATTAATGATGAGTTATGAGCGCTGTGGGTGTCTCGACACTCCAACAGGTGATGAGTTCTTGCACAAAATGAATTTTGGAAGCCAGAAATCTAATTTCCTGGCTGGATAATTATTAAAATTGCTGATTTAATTGAAACGCATCAACCCTGGCTGATGTATCACAGCCAGTTATCAGTTATCAAAGAGAAAGAAAAAAAATATTATATATATATTTAAAATCTTTCCACCTGTGTGTCTGCTTCTCTTTTTCCACCTGTCTTATTTATCTCATTCATTCAGTGTCTATTTTTCTAGGAATCCATTTAACAGCCGTTCCCTCTCATGAATGTGCATGAATAAATAAGTGTTTGGGCTGAAACTTCTACACCCAGCAGATAATAAGCTATGACTCGCTTGAGCGGCACTAAATATGACTTCCTGTCTGGCTGTCATGCATTCACCTACTTCCTGCTGGACTTCCTGCTGGACTTCTTTAATCCTGATCTCATCCAGGCAAAGTGACAATCTCGCAGCCTACATTCTTGGGCATTTCAGTCAAGTTTTTCTTTCAAAGCGCCATGCTCGTTCTCGATTGGCCCCGTCTCTGATCGAGCTACCGCTCAGAGGTTGGGAGTCTTTGTGTTGCTCCTGCAGCCATAAATAATAGACACTATTTCAACTATCAGCAGCCTTCACCAGAGAGACAAGACGATGATTCATTTATAATAATGTCTCTTCAATATGGCCCTGCATGGCTTCACTGCTCTCCTGCCTGCTGTGAGTGTGAATGGGGTGGACTCTGTGGTTAGAGACCCCGTCCCAAAACACAGATGTCACAAGTTTAATCCCGGCCAAAGACCCTGTTAATCATTTTAACAGGCGGTTCTTGATTTCCCACCAAAATCACTTTCTTAACTACAGTAATTCCCCTATCAGTGTTTTGACGTCAAAATACCGTGTACATTTTTAAGCCAAAACATTAACTTCTGAACATCCTCACCTCTTTAATCAGAAATACTGCCTTTCTCCTCCTAAATGATATCTCTTTTGCAGGCTGATGATGCAGATGCAGACCGTGTGATACGGTCAAAAGCTCCAGACAAAGAGAGTATGAGGAACTTTAATGGAGATTGTTTCCTCTGACTGCTCTTTCCAAGGCCAAGAATGAACCTGAAATGTTAAGCCAACAGGCATAACAAGTCTTAGAGTTGCTCAAAACATCTACAGTCCCATGACAATGGAGCAAACTGCAAATGCTGATGAGGACTATGTAATACAGTTAAAAGCTCCAGAACAAGTGAACCCTGTTTCAACAAACAAAAGTGTAAAAGTCATAGTAAAAAAATTGGTGGTAAGACAAAGCAATACCAAATACTGAGCCAAATAGGGAGTCCTGGGTACTTACATCAGTAAGACTAAAAAACATATCAGATAGAAGTAACAGTCTGTCGATCGAGTGTACTAATGGACCAAATGCGGCCTTGTCCAGTCAGCTAGGCCACAGCAACGTCAGCCAAGTGAGAGAGGATATTTTATTTGCCAATTTATGGTCAAAAGGTCAATGAAAACCCCCACAAAGCAAGGAGCAGAAGACATGTCGGTGCCCTCTTCATAAAATGATACAAACATAAAGTACGTGTTTCAAGTTCGGCGCCCTGTCAGCGTCCTGGTGGACGGAGGCGTTCCAGGTAAACTGAGAGGATAAGACTGCAGCTCCGCAGCATGAATGTCTGTCTGTGTTTCTGCTAAACTCCACATTCACAAGCTGTCTGCTTCCCTCACTGACTCTCTGCACTCTACATTCAGACCTGCATTCATAAATGCCTCTTTTATTGTCTAACATTCTTTCCTTTTTATTGTTGCTATAAATAACACTTGCGAGCTGTTTACCTGCCTGCTTAGAAGCCTCATTATTTACTTTTTTTTGTAGAATAAATGACAACATTTTCAGGATTAATAAAAAAGTAGCAGCTGCACAATAATTCCAAATCACTAATTTACTTCAATAGACAACATTTAAATAACAATTGGATCTTTGTCCAGTCAAAATGCCACAAACAAGTTGGAAAGAGTTTTGAGACAGACAAACTTACTACTGTAATGGTTTTGGTCTTTTGAAGGGATTTGTTGACGATAACAAAAATACAGATTAAAGTCAGTCTTGTCCTTAAAGTACATCTTGTTCTCTCTCTCCTTCTCTCTCTCTCTGTACTAACTCTATTATCTCTCCACCTCTCTCTCCCATCTTCTCGCTCTGTTTCCATCTCTTTTCCTCTGAAGGAAGTTAACACCCACCAAGTACAGTCAAAATGTGCACCTTCATGTGATGTGATGTTTCGCAAAATATACAAGCAAGTCTACCTGTCTATCTCTGTCATTTAGGCTTAGGTTTGTTTTCACTAAGAAAAAGAAATTAGCTAACTGTATGCAAGCTTTGTTTGGCAATCCTTGCCTGCTTGTCCTTGCAATGTCACAAGCTGCTTGTCTTTCAGTTTCCAACTAAAGAAATCCACTTGGTCGCTTCTATATCGGGCACAGGTTTACATTTAGCACCAGAAATCAACAGATGGTCTTAAACATGTGATTAGAGGTTACTATACCAAATCGACATATACTTCAACAATTGTAGCTCAAAATATCAATAAATTCAGATATTAGGGACATTATAAATTGACCTCTGAAAAACAAAAATAAACATACATTGATAAATGTCTTACCCCTGTCAGTCTGTCTCTCAGCCTGCTCTGCATTCACATCTTTACTGTCTACACGGCTTCAGCCATTCATGAAAATTGCTGGAGCGAGAAGTGCAGGGACGGAGAGACAGAGTGCAGGAGGAAGAGGAAGCAAAGTGGGAGGAGGGCGCTCTGACTAAATGTTCTCTGATTATCCTTTCATCCTGTATCCCTCCACATTCCTCGGCTCTCATTCTGTCTTTCCTCAAACTGCATTTTCTTCACCTCTCTACTAATACTGCTGCCGTCTTCTTCTTCTTCTTCGTCTGGCTTCACTTTCTCTCTTTTTCTACCACTACCGTTTCTTTATTCTTCTTCTTTTTTTTTTAGGGAGGAGAGAGGAAGAGTGGCGAGTTACCATGGCAACAGCACGCTGGCTGTGAAGCTACCTGTCTGCTGGTTTACAGAGACATCCTTCTGTGAACATGTATGTAAATGTGTATGTTTCAATGTTCTATTATGTGCTTTAGCAATACTGTGTGTCAATATGGTCATGCTAATAAAGCCTCTTTGAATATGAATTTGAGAGAGAGAGAGAGACAGAGAGAGAGAGAGAGAGAGAGAGAGAGAGAGAGAGAGAGAGAGAGAGAGAGAGAGAGAGAGAGAGAGAGAGAGAGAGAGAGAGAGAGAGAGAGAGAGAGAGAGAGACAGACAGAGAGAGAGAGATACACAGACAGAGAGACAGAGAGACACAGACAGAGAGAGAGAGACAGAGAGAGAGACAGAGACACAGAGAGAGAGACAGAGAGAGGGAGAGAGAGAGAGACAGAGAGAGAGAGAGAGAGAGAGAGAGAGAGAGAGAGAGAGAGAGAGAGAGAGAGAGAGAGAGAGAGAGAGAGAGAGAGAGAGAGAGAGACAGAGAGAGAGAGAGAGAGAGAGACAGAGAGAGAGAGAGAGAGAGAGAGAGACAGAGAGAGAGACAGAGAGAGAGAGAGAGAGAGAGAGAGAGAGACAGAGAGCGAGAGAGACTCCTGTTTGAGTAACATTAGCTAGGACTTGTTGATTATTTTGGTCAATATTGAGATTACGATTACGATTTTTTTTGGGGGGCATTTTAGGCCTTTATTTATATAAGACAGCTGAAGACATGGAAGGGGAGAGACAAGGGGAATGACATGCAGCAAAGGGCCGCAGGGCAGAGTCGAACCCGCGGCCGCTGCGTCGAGGAGTAAACCTCTATATATGGGCGCCCTCATTGATTTTTTTTTTTTAACTTGTCTTTTTAAAAGTGGATTGATATAATTTATCTAAAATATAGATTAAAAAAATAGAAACTAATTTGCATTGCAAAACTGTATATCAACTATGTTGTAACATTAGTGCACTTCCACAACCTACTGGAAACTACGAAACACATATTCAACATTTCGGTAAACATTCGTACAAATTAACTCAGCAAAAACGGCCGAAAGCACACCTCTGTACAGGAAGGAGAGCACAGGATTTATAACACAAGACAAAAAGAGAGCATCACTGCAAAACGGAAAGCAGCCCAATACTTTTTTTATCTCGATTAACTGCCCAGCATCCAAAAATCAAACTAGCTAAGCTAAAAGCTAAAAACTACAGTGCCCAGCAGTTTTTTAAAGCAGCACCCATTTTTAAAGATTTACGTCTTCAGTAGGAGCCAATGTGCTTGAGGCTAAGAGCCACAGACAGGTTGGAGAAGTCGGAAAGAGTTTACAATTAAATTCATTTGACCATTTCAAGCGATTGGTTACAATAAGAAAAATACAGAATAAAGGTATTGTCCTCAAAGTACTCCTGTCCCTCTCTATAACTCTCTTGTACCTGACCTTCTACTCCACTACACAGTGGGTGAGGAGGGTGAGAGAGGGACTGAGGGGGAGAGAGAGAGGAGGAGGAAGAGATATCTAACTACCGAGATGCATATGAGCGGGAAGGAGGGGAGAGGCACCCAGTGACGAAGCAGTTGCTATGCCAAAAACCAGGAGGACCACCTTCACATGCATATTAACACAAGCAAACACGCACACGCACATTCACACATGCACGCAAAGTAAACAAGGAGGAGGCTTGGTCAAAACAAGTGGAAGCAGGAGTGTCAGAACGATGCTGCTGACGATGACCACAGCATACTAACAGTTGACAGCACGCACACACACACACACACACACATACACAAGCCAAAGCAAAGCTGACTGCCAGAGATGGGTGAGGGTGATAGCGAATGTGATCATAAGAAGAAAATGTTCTTGATGTCAAATCTTGTTTCTGCAGCCTTTTCTCCCTTAAAGCTCAAGAGGAAATCTGTGTTTTGTGTGCGTGCGTGCGTGCGTGCGTGCGTGCATGCGTGTGCACAACAGTATGTGTTCAAGTACTGCATGTCTAAATCACCCAGTGTAACCTGTGAGTTATGACTTCTGGCATGAATATGCAAACTGTTCAAGCAACTAGGCAACAAAATGTTGAAACTTTCCTACGGAAATACTGAGTTTCTTGCTGTTCTGATAACTCTGTGCATCTATTTTCTTTTTACATCCTTTTTTCATAACTAAAGTGGATTGAATTAGTACAATTAAAAAAACACCCACTACATTCGAAAATGTTTCTACACACCATCATTCAAAAATTCCCTCCTAACTGCGAATCTCTTGAGGAAGAAAATTAGATTGGGTGTTTGTCATTTTCTTGTCACATAGTGAAAAAGGGGAAAAAAGCGTAGAGAAAGAGATTGCTATGACAGTTCAGTTTCGACAGTAATATTGCAAACTAGCACCTGGGGACAGATTTCATTTAGGAGTGTAGCTGATAAGGTATACACTGACTGCAGCAGGAGAAGAATAGGCTTTAATTCCTAAATTACAAGCAACTAGAAATGCACAGCCTGGTGAATACATGTATGCACATTTACTGGTTTAACTGTCAACCCATGCAACTAATGTTTTTAGTTAGTCAAGTTTTTAGTTAAAGTTAAAATGACTGTTACACCAAGACATAATCATGACCAATACCTGAACACTGGCTCGTTTTTTTTAATTCCTAAATCTTGCTAAGCCTTACTTGCCTAAACTTAACCATTAGCTAGTCGATTCAGGCAATAATCAGTGTTTACTGTCATGCCACAGGCGACATGTTTACCACTGCATCTGCAGTGTCGCATGTTAGCATGCTAATATTTAGTAATTAGCACTAACACAAAGTTTTGTAGGTATTTCCTGGTTTTGAGCTGATGATGACACTACATGTGGATCACCAAAGTGAGTACACTTCATCCTGTGGGTGACATGAAAGTCTAGAACAACTTTCATGGTATAGATATTTTAGTCTGGATTAAAGTGGTGAACCGACTAGCAAGGCTTAGAAATGTCCAGTTTAAGCAATTATTATACATTCAATTTGGGTTTTTCTACATATAGACAGTTTTATAATTCACTCTCATTTTAGAAAATTTTAGTTTTTTTGACAAAATACTCCTCTAATCCTATTACAAAACTTTAGAGACATGCTAATAAAAAGACAATTTTTAGAATTTAGGAGGTTATTTCAAAATCGAGTCTTCCATGTTTCATTTCTAATACTTTGACAACTATGAGGCAGTGATTACAGCAAGTCAAATTACACTGACCTAGAAAGGAAACATAAATTGACATTTATTTAGCATTTTCCTTTAGTCTAATTTCCCATGACTCTCACTGTCACAGGGAGAACCAACTCCCTTGAGAACAACACGGAACGCGTGAATCAGATTCATGCTCTGAGGCATTAAGTGTGTAGAACAAAGTCAGCAATGTTTTTCTTTCACAACAATAAACCAACGGCGGCAATGACATAAAAATAAGATTCAGTTTATCCACAAACGTTTTAAATCATCCTCTGCAGTAGTCGCTGTGTCTTTTCAAGTCAGACTAACATCTAACAGCTGCCAAACACTGATTCATTTTCCCTTAACGATCCTATCTTGGGGGTTAATCTATTTAATTTTACATTATTTGTCTTGAAAACATTCATATTGATGCCATTAATTCTAATAAAACCAAATAATGCTTGGAGGCATCTGGCTGTGACACACTATTAACCTGGCCTTCCCCCCTGACATCCCACCTTAATTAACCTTCATCCAATGGGAGCTTTTAAACAAGACCGCAACTTACATATTAGGGCTGGGCAATATATCTATATTATATTGATATCGTGATATGAGAATAGATATCGTCTTAGATTTTGGAAATCGTAATATCATAAATGGCTTAAGTGTTGTCTTTTCCTGGTTTTAAAGACTGCATTACAGTAAAGTGATGTCATTTTCTGTGTTACCAGACTGTTCTAGCTCTTCTATTATTTTTACCTTTACCCACTTATATCTACATTACTGAAGATTATTTATCTTAAATCTCATTGTGAAGATATTTTGTTAAAGCACCAATTGTCAACCCTATAATATCGCCACAATATCGACATCGAGGTATTAGGACAAGAATATCGCGATATCTGATTTTCTCCATATCGCCCAGCCCTATTACATATTAGTTTTTCATTATCAGTTATTCTAATTTTTGTTTTTGTGATTATTCAATAATAGTTTTGCTTATAAAATGTCAGAAAATGCCCAAGTCAAGCTCACATTTTGTTGCGGCAAGGGGTCTCTCAATCAAAACAATAGCAAAAGAGGCATTTTGGTGATGTCACGAAGCAGCGTGGTATCATGGGAGTTCCTATCTTTACCATTGATGTCACTGCAGTCAGCCTATTCCGTTTAGTATTTGTTCAATTTTCATCGTTCATGAGGTTTTTACTGTGAGCCGAAATAATTTCCATAACAAATGAACCCGGTGATTCAAAACGGTAAAAAACACTTAATAAAGCAGTTTTACTTTAAAAATCTTTTCCAATCTATGCAGCAGAGAACGGGCATCCAGGAGGGGCTGCCGCTAACGTTTGCTCAGCTTGTTTCTCTAATAACTTAAGATCCAGATGTCCGATGACTAAAATCCTTCATATGGTTAAAATACTGTAGGTAAAAATGACCAATATCGAAAAAGGGTGTCATAAAAATGTGGCAACATTTATGGCAGCTTCTGGCAGAAAACAACAACACGGACGCATAGGCAAAGGCCAGCCAGCCGCCTGTGTTTACATGTATCCATTTAAAGCAAACTCTTCTACTACTTTCATGGCTCAGGATCAGTCTGGTCGAGGCATTGAAACATTCATGAATTCCTTGAGATACTGTAGCTGTGCCAGACCAAAGACTTCAAAGGCAAGAACTAGGAATATCTTATGCTATCTATACTTATTTTGTGCAGAAGGTCTCATGCAGCACTACCTCAATAACTTTGTTTCAATGAAACCATCCTTGAGACTCGGTTTTTAAGATGCATGCTGATCTGTTGCATATCGTCACCTAAAACCATTGTTCAAATTATACCGTGAGCTTCGGGGGGGTACAACTACTTTTTATAGATTATGTCATACGCTCATTTGCAAATCGATGACGTCATTACGCAATCATTTGTATAAGCTTAGTGGTTGTGTGAGTAAGGTAGATAGTAAGAAATATAAATCTTTAGCCAAATAATTACAAACTCACTACAGGAATTTATATTAAATTATAATTATTACTTGGGTAGCCTATATTTGAAGTAAAAAAAGTAAAAAAAAAAAAATTCTACTAAGGGAGAGAGAAAGATCAATAAAGAATTCTCAAAGAAGGCTGGCTTGCTCACAGTGTCTTTCTCCTTCTCTTAAAACATCCATGGTCACGTCCCGTTGTCTCTCCTACACCGGCCCCCGCACCCTGTCCCTTCTCCCCTTCTACCTGCCTGCGCACTGTGCCGCTGCACATGAGAAGAGAGCAGAGAGGGGAGGGGCTGCTCCTCAGTCACAGAACAGAAGAGAGAGGTGACTGTTTTGGCGGCCACAAGAGAGAAATACCTTACGTGCTCGCTGGACAATACTGGCGTCTTTTCAACAGAAAGTCGCCAGATTTGTCGCTAGTTGCTTTTGTGAAAAAAAGTCACCAAGGGGGTCTGAAAAGTCGCTAAATCTAGCGACAAAGTCACTAAGTTGGCAACACTGACCATAGCAAAGAACACAGTCTGAACGTACAAAACTAAAAAAATAAGCCTTCAAAATTACCTCCATAACCTCAATGATGTACAATTACATCAGCAACTTCTAAATGCGCCCTTCTTCACAAAGAACACCAGGTTATGTTCTTCTTTTCAAGTTCATGTGTATTTTTAATAGGACCAATTTATCTAAATTAGAGACAGTTAGTGCAAAAATTACCCAGTGAAAAGCATCCTTAATAAAGTACCCAATTACTCGATATGTGACCCCTCACTTGTGTTTTATTTGTATAGTACCTGTGATGTCGAGCGGCAAGTGACCCAGTGTGCGTCTCCCGAGCTGCCAGCGTGGTTTGTCTGCGACAGGCGGTCCGGTGGTGCCAGAAGTGGCGGTGCTGCTGCTGCTGTTGTTACTGCTCCAACCCAGCGGGGGGCGATCTGAGCCGCAGGGCGACGGGGACGGGGAGGGAGACGGGTCGGTCACGGACCTCAGTCCAAACACAGAGGAGGCCGTCTCATCGTCGTAGAGCTGTTTGGACGCCGGCTAGAGGAAGAAGAGAGGGAGTGTGAGATGTGGTGGTGGGCGTTTTTCAGACAGGCTTAAACCTGCATTCACTGATTCGTTTTGGCCCCTCGGGGTCAGAGCAACAAGCTGTAAATACAACACTCACAACACTAAAAGCTCTTTATCGAGATGAGTTGTAGATGAGAATTTGTTGTTTGTGTGTGGTGTGTGTGTGTGTGTATGTGTGTACGTGCATATACATATATGTATGTGTACGTGTGTATATGTATATATTTGTATTCATGTATTTCTCCGAATGATTTGTATATGCGATGTTTGTTAAATAAGTAAATTTGTGGTGTCTTGTAATCCCATGTGGGATGGGCCAAAATGTTTGGTATGACACAGAGATAAAACATAACTAAAACTAAGATATAAACACCTTTTTAACAGGATAAGCAAACAGTCATCGATTTACACATCCAGCAGATGTGTGATGCAGAAAAGCGGAAATGAGTTCCTGGTTACAAGGCAAATCTGAGTGCATTAGTCACTCTCCTTTGAGCTCTGTTTTGGTCTCCACCAACTCCTGAGGGAAATATCTGTCTATTTAGCTTGTTAAATGCTCCTCTATGTTCACCAGCTAGTCGTTAACTTTGTTGCTAACTTTAAAAGATGCTAAAACACATTGTAGAGTTACTTAGAGTAGGGTGATAATTCTCGGTGGGTTTGTCGCAGCACGTACAAGTGAGCCTTTTTTACATTACATGCAGTCAATTTTCCATTTTTTATATTAAAACATTAATAGGTGTAGCTTAAAAAAAGAACTTTGGCGAGTGAGCTTTAATGTTTCCAATGCATAAAATCACATTGTTACCTCCGCCTAAGAGGAAGGATTAGGAAAAACATGGCCAAGGAAGAACCCATTCAATTTTGGAGCAGATCCAAATCACAGGGCAGAATCACAAATTATTTTTTGTACTTTGTTAACATTGCGAGATAGAGCATTTGGCATTGGCGGAGTTCTGCGCTCTCAGAGTGCCCTTGTAGTTTCTTTATGTATATACACACAATGACACAATGACAGTCAGTTAGATTAATGAGATTAAGGGCTCAGTCAGGTCCTGGCTTAAAAGAAAATCGGTGTCTTCTAAAATTCAGCTTTAATGCCTTAAAAACACAAATTCACAATTATTTCTGGTCAGTTTTCTTTTTGCCTCTAAATTGGATTGTGTAACAACATCTGACCAAAAAAAGGACACGTACGTAGTGAAATAAAAATTAAAAAAAATCCTTTCAGCCATACTAATGCAGCCTGACCTCTCATGGCCATAACTAGATTTCCTCACAGTGATACCAGATCAGATTCATTTTTCCCATACCAAACTAGATTTAATGTGGTGTTTTTGGCTCAACCCCCAAAAATCAAAATAAACTCTAAATTCAATTAAAGCAAAAGTCAATACAACTTAGGAGGCGAGACAGCCTGGCGGAGGTAGTCTACTCTACCATCTACTTCCACCAAAAAAAAAAGTGTTGTGTGTCTTTTTAAGCTGCTTCAATGTCAGTGGGAGGAAGGATCAGCAAAGTAGATAAGAAGTGAGGAGAGAAGGGACTCAGAGAGAAAAAAACGTTTAAAAAAATAATAATTAAATACATGTCTCATTTTCACCTGTGTTGTAGTTAAAGGAGAGAATAATGACGATTTATATGTCTATAGTTAATGCAGGAGAGCAGAAAACGTTGCAAAGAAGTAGAAGAAAAGGGAAGTGAAGGGAAAAATTTGTTTATATCTGATGCCGGCAGGGACAGAGTCTGAGTAGCAGAGACATTGCTGGTTCAGTCCCTTGTGTCAATGGGAAGGTGTGATCCCAGCTGGGAGGGAACTGTCATCCGCCTGATATTACAGCTTAGGTATCAACCATCGCTGCCAAAGAAACCCTTAAGCAAGGCATTGAAACCCAAACTGCTTCTGGGCTGCTGCAATGCAGGAAACACCGCAGTTTATCTTCGCTGATGAAAAACATGTGAGAAACCACATGTATGTACTGTAGGAATTAAAATCCGAGCTATCTCAGGGGATCTGCCAAAGTCTAATTGAAATTAGCCCAATCAGAGAGAAAGGCATTAACTTAACAGAGCTGTTTAACAGCTTGCTAAAGGTACAGAGCGTCAATATGCAGGAAATGTGCAGCCATCTTGCAGTAAAATCACTGTAGGAGTCCATCAAGCTGCCATAACTACACAGTTTGGGGAAATAGCCTGAGAACTATTAACAGCAAAGGCATAGAAGGAAAGAGTAGAAATAGTGAAGAACTCCCTGCAGAGCGTCTGTCTCATCCATGTGTTCAGTGTTTATCCTTTGTAGATACTTTGTGATATAACATCAAATCAATTAAATCATTATTGCTAAAGTCCTTAAAGAGATAGTTCAGATTTATTGAATTGGGATTGTATGAGGTCATTATCCATATATGTATGAGCCACAGTAAATGGCTGTCGGCACGCCGCCAGTTTGGAGACACTCTCAGCAGGATTCCATAAACATATGCCAAATCATTTTGTGTCTTCTAGATGGAAATATCACTAATACGTGATCGGAAATTGAAATAGCAAATGACATCAGTCATTTATATATATATATATATATATATATATATATATATATATATACATATATATATATATATATATATATATAAATATATATATATATATTCATTTATATAATTTTCACCGCTTTACCTTGCTGTCATGCTATTATCTAAACCACCAGACTCCTTTTACAAAAACAGTAATTTTACCTCGCAGAACACAGGAGTTGCTGGTCTACCGCTGCCTCGACCGGTTAGTTTATTTGTGTTATTGTTGTGTCTTTGGTGTTTTAAAGGGTTAGTTTGTATTCACCAAAGTCCCACAATAACACTAACTAATTTAAAGGAGTCTGGTTGCTTTGAATAGAGCATTGATGAATATAACAGCTTCAGTTCCCTGTCGTAAAGGGCTGTCTGACAGCAAGATAACACTGTGAAAATATTCTAAATATAGCGTACACTTAAACTGATATTGATTTTTATAGGTGGCCAAAATACGTTTAGCTGCTGCCCCCGTCCACAGCAGTACATTGCTTAGCTTCTGTGTCGGTACTCAGTACCTCATACAACCCTACTTCAAAAGATCAAAACCTCTCCCCTGTGTTTCAATGAGCATGAGTTGACTGAGAAATAGCACTGATGTCATTTGCTATTTCAATTTCTGATCCCATATTAGTGATATTTCCATCTAGAAGACACAAAATGATTTGGCATTTGTTTATGGAATCCTGCTGAGAGTGTGAAACGGATGATGACTAATTCTGACAAATCTAACAGAAGGGGTTGGACATACTGTACAATAGTTGTTGGATAATTCTGCTTTAGTCTTTTATATAAAAGAGATGATAACAAAAAGCAACGAGACATTTTGTCACAACATGAATTTTAGCTGAAACAGTATTAGTGACACTGGAATAGTAATTAGCCACTGGGAAGAAGAAGAATGATAGTTCATTGTGCTAGTGATTAAAGGCTGAAACTACAGTACTACACAGTATGTACTGTATTGAACACCGAGAGCAAAATAAACACCTGGCAAGGCTACTTTGTCAGCAACAACTTGTGTATCTGTTTACAGTGCAGCCAAACAATGTCGCCAGACACCATCAGTGGTGGAAGAAGTATTTAGGTTCTTTACTTAAAGTGCCCATATTATGAAAAAAAAACCTTTTTCTGGGATTTGGGGTGTTCTTTTGTGTCTCTGGTGCTTCCACACACATACAAACTTTTAAAAAAATACATCCATGCTGTTTTGAGTGAGATACAGTTTCTGAATGTGTCCTGCCTTCAGTCTCTGGGTGAGCTGTTCAAAATCGGCACAGCTTGTGACGTCACAAGCCGAAACGAGCTGGCTAACCGCAACCATTAGCTCGTAGCGTTAGCATGCTAACGCTAACGCTAATACTAACGCTAGCATGCTACCTCGTTCTCAATAGCAAAGCACTGCAACAACACACACGAGTTCACCATAATCTACAAAAGAACTACTTACATGTGCGCCCTCATTTAGAAGAAGTCTCCCGGCTAATCCTGCCTTGTAACTTACCGAAGTTGTAGAAACAGCCTTTCTTTTACTGTCTATGGAGCTAGCTGACATGATCTACATCTGAGCTACTGCACATGTGCGAGTGCAATCAAAGATAGTACAGAAGAAGAAGAAGAAAAAAGGTCTCACTCTGTAGCTAAAACAGAGACCAGCTGAAAAGAGGATCTGCAGCAGTGAGAGAGAGCTGTGCAGTACAACAAAAATATGGTGTTTTTTGAAAATTATGCTACATTCTGGTACAACCTTAAAATACAATTATGAACCTGAAAATGAGCATAATATGGGTGCTTTAAGTAAAAGTACAAATACCACACCTATTCTATCTGATGTTTCTGGATTAATATTCCTGCTGCATTAATGTGTATGTTGCATTTTACTGCTGTAGATGATTTAGGTTGTGCTCATTTGAACTCATTTATATATACTGTTGGGTAGTTTAAGCAATGCATCGTATTTTATAAGATCATCATCATGTTTGTATGTAAAGCGTCGCTGTCCTGTGAGAACCACGTCTTTTTTTCAACTTTTTACGGTGTCAGAAAAACAGCCCTGTTTTCAGCTTTGTGACGATGCATGTTCCTGCTGATCCAAGAGGCTTTACAAAGACTTTGTTTAGGGAAGAAGGTAAGAAAAGATGGATTTATACTCTACTACTAGGACAAAATACTTTAGGAGTGTGCACTCTACTCTCCTTAAAAATGAGGTGGGAAAAGGTGTGATGTCTGGTTCTATAAACCAGTGGTTCCCAACCTTTGGGGTCCGAGGTACCCCGACAGCCCTGGCAGATGAACTCAAGTACCCCTTCATCGATTCCCAATGTATTTTCCAAATGTATGACACTATTCATATAAAAGTGGATATTGTTTCTCATACAATTGAACTATCAGTATTACGGTGGGTTTGGTCAGCAATCGTGCTAGTAGCCTACTAGGTTACTATTACTTTTGTCAGTAACTGTAGCTGAATATTTGACAATTTATTCACCAACTTCACTTTTACTGTAAACAATAATCACAACCACATGTATCCAGTACTTATAACTAATCATTTTAATTGTTTAGCCATTACTTTTAGCTACCTGTTAAAACTTCTGTGCTTGCTTGCTATCTAGCTTTCTCTTACATAACTGCAACATGTAGAGTTGAGGTGTTACAGTTGACTTAATGTTAATATGTTGATATATATATATTTTTTTATCAAATCATAAATGTCCCCCCTGGCAACTGCAGAAGTACCCCCTGGGGTACACGTACCCCTGGTTGGGAATCACTGCTATAAGTCAAGAAAAACAAGTCCTGAATACGAAAGATAGAAAGAAACTGCCGTGCAGAAATAAAGAGCAGAGGAGAGTGAGAGTAAGGGCAAAAAGGGCAGAAAGAGTGGGACTGAGTGAGTTAGGGTGAGTTTAGTGGGAATGCGAAGGCTGCTTTCTTGCCGTTCAGGAAGAAAAGTGAACAAAATAAGTGATGTGGACACAGTTTGGATTCTGTGTGTGTGTGTGTGTGTGTGTGTGTGTGTATATGTGTGTGTGTTTAGCTTCAAGAAGTCTGATGGTTTAAACACTATAAGAGGTGGAGAAGTTTATGTTTTTTGCCTGTGGTAAAGGAAAGGTGGCAATTACAGTATTTAGTGTGTGTGACTTCAAATAATCGTATATAAAACTTGAACTTGTGTTGTTTGTGTGTATACCAGGAAGATGAAGTCAGGTCTCTTGTTGTTGAGGGAGATGAGAGATCGGCTGAGTGAGGTGGATGTGTCGTCGGAGCTCTGCGAGGATGGATGCCGGAAAGTCTGACCGGTCAGCTTGGTGTCGTACAACTGCTCCTCAAAGTCTGCACACACGCACAAACAGACAGAAAGAAAAAAAAAAGCCTATATGTTAGTGTCAACTTTCTGCAGCACAGAAACAACACATGCACACAAGCATACAGTAAAAGTGCACTGACACACACACACACACACACACACACACACACACACACACACACACACACATACACAACCCACACTCACACACCAGATATCCTATTTGCATGGCCGAGAGCAGAGATCTAGACTGCTGCTTTGCATCACCCTGCAGTTTCCCTCCTGCGTCTCCGACTGCAATTTCTGCTGTGCAACCTTAAAGGACTCCTTAAGTTTGTTTTTAATCCTCTCACGAGTGCAGGGCTTTCTCTTTTTTCATTCATTCCTTCTCTTTCTTCAATTTCTTTTCTTTTTTTTTTTGGTTGTGCTGCTTTCTGTCTTGTCCGTCTTTTTATCTCCTCGTCTTAGACTTTTTCTCTCACACGTCCTCTCGATATCTGACTGTTTCTCCCTCTCTGGCAGCTTAGGCGACTCTCCCTCAGGCCATTGTAAACAAATTCCAAACCCCCACCTCTCCCATTCTTTCTCCCCCTGCACGCACACACACACACACACACACACACACACACACACACACACACACACACACACACATTCCCCATCACAACCCCTCAGCCAATCCTTTACCCCAAAACACACTCCCGACCCACTCCCCACTCATCCCTAAAGCCGTCTAGCTCACACACACACACACACACACACACACACACACACACACACACACACACACACACACACACACACACACACACACACACACACACACAGCGTCATTGAGGTACAGAGTTCTGGGTTGAACTTGCTCTCTGGATGTGGATGGATATGGATTCCTAGCTGGTGGCGTTTTAGTTGCCTAGCGATAAAGGTGGTGATAAAGAGTGGTTATAATTAATAATAACCTCTGTGTATTGATATTGGGAAATGTAGTCTTTAACAGCACCAGAAAACAAGAATTAAAAGTGTTACATTTAGCATTCAAGCTTCAATCAATAAATAAATAAAAAATCAAATTGCATTGTGGCACAAAACTGAAGAACATATCAGTAAAAGATGACAAAAGTCTTTATATACAAAAAGTGACAGAAGGCTGACAATTCAGCTTTATTAATTTAAGGGAATTGATTAACTAACGTGTAGGAGTTTACTAATGGAAACCAGGAAAGTCACTTCATTTATTTTTCTCCACTCAACATACCAAGTAGATCCTAAACGATTTGTCCCTTAGATAAAATTAATGGGCAACAATATTATAATATATAATATATAACAATATATTTCTTAAAGCAATTTCTAAGCATAAAATCCCCAAAAATTACAGTTCTAAATGTGAACATTTGCCCATTGCTTTAGTTATCTACGATAATAAACGTCATATTTTTGGAGGTTTGGATTGTCGTTTGCACAAAACAAGCAACTGAAAGTCGTCCCATTGGGCTTAGGGTAACTGTGGTGGACACTTTACATTGTTATCTAACATTTTAGAAACTAAATTATTAATGGAATAATCAAGAAATTAATCGGCGAATGATTCAATCATGAAAATAATCATTATTTGCAGCTCTAATACCAGAGTAAAGAGATTAGATTAGTAATAGGAAGACACGTAACAAGAGAGAGCTGCGGAAATATACATTGGTATTGAGAATCAAATACGTCTTTATTTAAATACAATTCCTTTCTCATAAATAAATGTCACTTTTGAACAGAAATAACAAGTACATTTGAGGACTTGGTGAACAAAGTGGAGCATTTAGCAGCTATAAAGAGACAAATGTTTTTCTCAGGAGTTGATGGAGGCAAAAAAAGTTCTAGAAGCATGACTCAGAATAAATGTTAATGTTGCTCTGCATCTGCTAGATGAGTAAATAGGCGACAGTTTGTCATAACAACTCTGTACAGTGACAATTTGTTAACGTTAAATGTTAACGCTTGTTCTGCTGTCACCAAGAAGCCAAAAAACATCAATTGATGCTGCTTTAAATCATGTAAATGTATTTCTGTTACAAAATGGAAGACAAAGTGACATAGATTGTCATTTTCGTTAGTCGTATTGGTCAATTTGGTAGGCAAAACGAGACCTGCTGAATTATCTTTGAGCTGTAATGGCCTTTATAGACTCAGTAGTCTATGTCGGTAGTTTACAGAAACTTTGGCAGGTGTCAGATTTAAGTGAGTGCAGGCAATGTGGGAGTGTTTTGGAGTCAGGAATATAAATTAATATACAGCAGCACCATCACAAAATACAAAAAGATAATGATGTGTTTTTATAGGAGGGCAGGCAGTCCACCCACCCACACATTCTATGCACTTTTTTTTTAATGGCATTTGGAATCATCGCTGTTGGCATCTTCCCTCTGCTAAACTAAAAAGTGCCAGCAGCCTGAAAACATCTAAAGAAAGTGTAATATGCCTCTAAACTTCAGATGAAACACAAGACGGCCTCTACACAAAAAAAACTTTCCCAATCGTCAGCATGGATTACGATGATGTCAGATGACATTTTTTAGCTCAGCCGCTGTGCATTTCAAAGGTTATTCAGTTGAGTTTGAAAGGGTTTTATAAACTCGACGATGGTACAGTAGACATTTCACAGAGTATATAATCCTTCAATTGAAGGTAAAGCACGACAATAACAAAATAGAGCAAAAAGGTTTTCACAAGACAAGGATTACACGTTGTGAAGGCTGCTCCTTGTTTTGTGTCCCTCGGGTGACACTGAGAACAATTTTCCACTACACATGTTGACAGTAAAGTTTTAGTCTCTTCAGTTTTATGTGGGAAACACAAACAGCAAGTGAGAAAAATGAGGGACAGAAAAAGAAAGGAAGAGAGAGGATAAGACAAAAATCAGGCTGCTTGGGTGGTCGAGACGCTGCAAAAGCTATGATGGTTTGGAGCTCTTACATTTAGGTTTAAGGCACAACAAGGCACAGGATCTGAACAAGCAACAGGCCTGTTTTCAGCCTAGATTTCCTATGCAAACTCTGAGCAATTTAATCTGATCAACTCATAACCCTTTATTAAAGGACTTTTGGGAAATGCTCTTATTCACTTTCTTGCCGAGACTAAGATGAGAAGATCAGTATCATGTCTGTAAGCTTGATATATACGGCTACAGCCAGAAGCTGGTTAGCTTAACTTCATTCAGCATAAAGACTGGGGGAAACAGCTAGCCTGGCTCAATCTGGTAATGTAATAAAAAGACACTTTTTGTCACAAGCTCGCAAATAAAATAATGTTCTTTATGGATTTAGTAGTGATCTCTAAGCATTAGTAAATGACGTATTAACCAATAAAGCCATTATTTACAGCTTATGAACCCATAACTTTAAAGTGGTACCCAAAAGGTTATGCATCTTAAGGATTACAGCCTTAACTACATTAATGTGCAGTTACGTAACACCTTCATAATATTACCGCAAAACTATTTTATCATCGCTGGATTTAATTCACAAGTAACATTTCCCTTGACCGAGGCAAGATTTGCAACAAATCTCTCACAAAACTCTTATGTTTCCAATTAAAGTTTGGACATAAACATTACTGATGCCATGATAAACTGAGAACTTGTTTGTTCACTGCATTTGCCAATTCCTCAGGAAGCTATTAGACGTTCCACTTTGTAAGTGCTTGCTTTAAGAAAACACGTCCCTGGCTATTTGTATTCATAGAGGCATATTACACACCCAGCGCTCATGATAGAGAACTGTCTATTTTGCAGTGTTAAAAATAATTGATTAAAAACTGCCTAACTGCTGCGTGCAAAACAGCAGGATCAGCCGGTTGGTAAACAGTGAGCAGAAGCCAAAACTCGTCTCATCCAGGCTGCAGAGGCCCAATGAAGTGAAGCGTCAGCGAGAGTCGGAAGAAACTGATAGAAAAGAAGAAGGGTATGAGGAGGAGGTGGAGGAGGTGAAGGAGAAGCAGATGACACACAGGGGGGTGGGGAAGAGGAGGAAAAGGGAGGAAAGCAGAGGAAACTTTTCAAGAAGCAGAGGAAGAAAGACAAGTTCCAAGAAATAAGAGGTAGAAGGTAAAACACTTTGTTGAGGGGTTGAGAAGGTCAGAGAAAATGAGAAATGAACAGACAGCAATAAGAAGAAGAAGGGTCACTGTAGGATGGAGCAGCAAATTATGCAGAAAAGGCAGCAGAAGATGTAGGTGGAGAAGAAGAGGTGTGGAACTACAAGATGGTAAAGACGAGGCAGTTGAAGAAGAAATATTGGGAGAAAAGCAACAGAAGAATCAGAAAAAAAGGTTCAGATGAGAAAGTAGGTGTAGAAAAAGAAGAGGGTAGAAGAGGAGGAAGAAAGGAATATACACAACATGAGGCCGATGAAGCCCAAACTGCCAACAGCGCTAACAGGGTAGGAGACGCTTGCAGGGTTGGTTTTGGACCGAAAGGTGGGTGATGAAAAGGCGCAGATTTTGTACTTTTTACTCTTACATCTTGATTGGAAGCTATACTCATTACTGTGCAGACTAAGCTTATACATATAATACAAATACGATACAATACAAAACATGTGATCAGCTTATTTTAAAAATATGATGCATTGTGTTATATATTGAAAAACCAAGCGTTTATAGGTAAAATGGACTACATTTTTGATCAGCTACAAAGTTTTACATTCTGCGTACACAGTAATGCATCATTACTAGCAATGCTACTTATTGAGTACTTTAAGTTTTAATACTATGAGAACATTTTGCTGATAACACTCCCAATACTTTTACTCAAGTAACATTTTGAATAAAGTACTTTTACATTCTGGTATTGCAACTTTTACTCAGGTTAACGATCTGGATTCTTTCACCACTGCCAAGTTACTTACTCAGACGACTGCAGAATCTCCCTGGTAGCAGATTAAAATTACGTTTGGTTCTCCAGTTAAAGTTAAAATGTCCAAACAAACGCTGTGGATCTGTCGCTGACCGGCATTAGGTTGAGTCCTAAAAGCAGCAACACTAAAAGGGAAGAAGAGGGAAGGTAAACAGTTGTAGATCCATGCTTTAGATAGTAGCCAGGCTCCACTGAGTGCATGAATGCAGGGTACTGTGGTGGGAAAATGAGGGAGGGGGAGAAGGGATGCTATTGGTGTGCGGGGTGTAAAGGTATGCCGTTCACTCCCACTAATGCACGCACGCACACGCACACACACACGCACACACACACGCACACGCACACACACACACACACACACACACACACACACACACACACAGAGCAGTTAAGCACTACCTACCCCACCCCCTTCCTCTGTCCAGACAAGCAGGCCAAGCACTCATGCATCACTAACCTGTATATTGTGTGTGTTTGTGTGTAGGTGTGCATGTGTGCATGTGTATCACTCATGTAGGTGTTTGTGTGAATATGCTGTGAGTGCACAAATGTGTGTGTGCCTGCGTTGTGCATGACACTTTAAATGTCATTTAGCAACTCATGTCTATGTGCATGAATCTGCATCTTTGTGTGTTTGCAAGTTTGTTTGTGTGTGTGTGTGTGTGTGTGTGTGTGTGTGTGTGTGTGTGTGTGTGTGTGTGTGTGTGTGTGTGTGTGTGTATACAGTGCACCCAATTACAGATCAGCCCAACCATCCTTGACAATATGCACCCCGGTCGTGTCAAATTTGGGTCACCTTTTCTTCTCCCCTTCATGAAGACGAAGGGGGGAAGACAGAAATTAACAATACCCCTCTTTCACCGCAGCCAGAGCGTTTGTTTGTCTGTGTACACTACGTGCACGCCATGGATGCATGTGTGTGTTCAAGTGCACCCATGTGCATGTCATGTCTTCGTCCTTGTGATTTAACATGTACAACTGATCAATCCATTACAGGGAAAAGGGGCTGGTGTGTGTACCATGAAAGCGGATGGTTGTGACCTAGAAGGACAGATTTGGCGGTTAGCGGCCTAGTTTGTTGGTCATGAGAAACCGCAAGAAGGCTTTCTGATCCAATTATGGGGCTTTCTTTGTGGGCACAAATTTTAGCTTAAATACTTATATATACTTAGATACAGTTATCCAAGGTATATTTGTGGATGACTACCTGATGTTCTTTATAGTAAAGTCCACAGAGTGAAGACAGTTTTTAAGGGGGGAGATCCTGTCGTGTGTTCTTTGGTTCAAACTTAAGAAGAAAAGTTGAATTTTTGTATTTGATTCTTTAAAGTGACTATATGTAACTGTTAAATGTTTCTCAAACTGTGCAATTTTCAGTAGCAGACATTAAACGTCCCCCTTCCATTTAGCGCGGACGTGTTATTCCTTTTAGTCCGTGTTTGTGCTGGCTTACTATTTTCTTTTCCCTTGTCCCCCTGTACTTGTGTAAAGCATCCTTGGGTTTCATGAAATGCACTATATGAATCTAAGTTATTACTATGTTGGTTGCTACAACAAACTCTTAATGCTTTGGCTCCTGACACAGTGACAGTGATACCTGGTTTAGCTCTCAATACATCCAAAGTAGGCTAAGATACCGTATGCAATACTTGAAATGCAACAATGCCTCTGGAACTTATTCTTTTATTGTAAATGAATGATTTTCTGTCTGAGCAAAACATTCATTGTACCATATATGATCTCCCGGTAACGCTAACACCTAGACCTTTACGACAGCAGGTGTGGTAAAAACACTGCTGCTTTTGTCCAAAGGGGCCGCTGAAACCAACACAAACTGAAAATTACATATAGCCAGCTAGGCTTTTGTTCCATGACTTCTGTCCTTAACCGCTCAGGACTGTACTAAATTCTTCTCTGCCACTGCACAACCTCTGAGTGCCTTGCTCAAGGACACTTCGATCCCACTTTCTCCTTCACATCATGAGTAGTCTCGCATTGCCAGACCTTCCTCCACAGTACTGCGGAGGAGGGTCTGGCTAGTAGAGGTGTGAATCTTCACTGATCTCCCGATTCGATTATGATTATCATGTCAGCGATTCAATTCGATTCGATATCTCGATGCATCACGATGCGTCAAATACATTTTTCTATTAAAGCCATATAGGATATTTAATTCATAGCTTTTCAAGCTTCAAAAACAAAACATTCTGCAGTGCTCTAATACTAAATAAATTGGATACATAAAACTACAGCACTGAGCACATGGCACTTCCTGAATGTGCAAAACATAACAGAATATGTAAACAGAAATGTTGTTAGGCCTACATTCAATTTGAAACAGAAATAATCGATTATGGCCCGGCCGATTATCGATGCAGCATCGTCCATGTCCACAATTCGATGCATTGATTATTTGATTAATTTCAACACCTCTACTGGCTAGTCCACACAGCATTCCGGGATGGGAGAAAAACGTGCTCTGGTTTATTGGAATTTCTTTAAACCAATCACAACCAATCATGGGCGGGGCTAAGCGCCGGATAGGACCACTGTGGCTCCGCAAAATAGCCTCGGGAAGTAACTTGTTTTGGTGGACCATGTGTACGTTCAAAGGTTGTTTTAGTCGTGCAACAGAAAACTCAGATTGGACAGATAGTCTAGCTAACTGTCTGGATTTACCCTGCAGAGATCTGAGGAGCAGTTAACCATAGTCCTCATAAATAGACTGGAGTTTAAAATTCCAACACAAAGAAAGCGGAAGGAAATTAAGAAGGTAAAAAAGAGGGACATCCGACGACATCGGAGCCGTCCCGGAAGTGGAGCGTCGTGGATATAGACTATAAGCCCTGTATCAAACCTCTGAACTGATCCAAAGTGGTTTTTAGTCAGGAGTTTTCTCTTCTTATCTTCAGGCGACTGTCAGCTTAGCCCAGTATGATCGGCACCAGGTTTATTTGAGGTTTTGACAAGTTGGCTTAAATGCGTCCCCAGATCATGGCATTTAAGTGTCACACTTTCTGCCTATATTTGAAAAACTTCTCAAAAAAAACCACTAAGGAAAGAAACAAGACAAGTTTGTCTTGCCTGATTCACAGCGATGTCACTCCAACCAAAAGCTCCACAGAGAGGGAATTGGAAAAAGAGAAAGCGAGTGATAGTTTGGCCAAACTGACTCATTTCCTGGAGCAAAGAAAAAGCAATATTTGTGGTTCAAAACAAACAGACCAGATTATTAAGTTCAAACAATCTATAAATCCTCTGAAAAGGGCTCCCTTCACTGTCAAAGGTACTGCTCCGGGCTGACAACAAGGACTCGTTTTAGCTCTCTGTTCACGAGCCAATTTTGTCAAAAATGCTAAACACCTGCCTTAATTAAATGCTGTATTAACGAACAATTTGCATACAATAATTTTAAAAGGCATTGATAGTTGTCATGTAGAGTCAGTCAGGGACTTAAATCAATATATTATGAAATAAAAAAATAAAAAATATATATATACATATACATATACATATATATATATATATATATATATATATATATATATATGGGCTGTCAATCAAAATTTAATCTAATTAATTACATACTCTGTGATTAATTAATCGAAATTAATCGCATACATAATTAACGGTGCCTGAACCGATACTTTTTAAGAAAGTAAAAAAAGAAAAGAAAAAAAAGGGTACTAAACAACAGTTGGTGACATTAAAGAACGGCTTGTTTATTGCTAAGGCCATATGGTCAAAATGAAATGTTTAATAATAATGTATAACAATAACAGTAACTTATTTCACTAGTAAATTGCTGTTGAACGACAAAAACAACCACCAGATGGTAAAGGACATTTACAATAATTTCAAATGCACCACAAGGCTGTAGTTTACCAGTTTCATTGAACGCACCGTCTGTGTTGTTTCTCAGTTGGCAGCTGCAGATTGTTACATACCGGTGTTGAATCCTCTACAGTAAAACACAGTCACACGTTAGCTGTCAGTATTGTAACCGTGTTTATCCAGCTACTAGCTAGCGGTAGGCTAACGTTAGCTGCTGTCGAGTATAGTGTTAACTAGCGTCATGTGCAGCGGTGTTTGTGTTTCAGTGCATCAGAGAGAAGCACAGACATATCAGTGGCACCAGATCTCGGTAGCCAGGGTTGGTAGATGTAAAGTAAATGTTCCAATTAATGATCCAGGCAGAACATTCTCGTCTCCCTCCTTCATTTTACAGTCGAATGGTGGCTAGAACGGCTCCGGGTCAAACTTCAATATGGAATGGATTAATCTGCGTTATTTTTTCTCAGATTAATTAATCGAAATGAACGCATTATTTTGACAGCCCTAATATATATATATATATATATATATATATATACCTATAAGCAACTTCAATCAAAACCAAACCATATCTATAGCTCAAAAACCTGATACTCAAATGATATGTATATTATACAAGAAATGGTTCAACATCTGTAATAATGTCAATTATTCAACAGTAAATAACTGATGAAAGTTGAAGTTTCATTTTCAATGTGAAATGTTAAATAGGAACGAAATTCTGCCTGTGGGAGAACTTTTTCTCCTGAATCAGCATTCTCCACTTGATCTATGCTGCACCTGTTTGTTAATGTGTATTGACCAAAGCAAAACCTTATCAGCCCGTGTAGATAACAGCTTGTATTGACTCAAACCTTCCCCGACACAATTACAGGGCTGCTGTGACATTTTAAAGTCAAGTTAGTGCAGACGGGGAACGTTTATCGGACTGTTTGCGTCCCAACCGGCAATGACAGTTAAAGCACATCATCTTGCATTGTCCACTGTGAGGAAAGGTTGCAGCATTGGCGCTAGTGCTGCGGCATAAGATAACATATGGTAAGATCAAAAGAAGCTTACTGATCTGCAGAAAAAAAACGTAATACAGTGTGCAAATAAAATTGCAAAGTGAAAGGTAAAGACAATATTTATGGTCCTGTTGCTAACAGCAGGTGCTGCAGTCTAATTCTAGCCTTGAGGTTTAAATAAAATGAGAGCAGACAGTTAACTCTTTTCTAGCTCTAAGCACTAATGATACCATTGACCTCCACTTTGTTAGGAGTGTGTATTAAAGTTAGTATCACAGCATGCTACAGTCATATAAACTTACGTAATCTTACAGTAAACTATATGGCCCAAAGTCTGCAGACACCATAAATGTTTATGTACTTTTGATCTGGGTTAGTTTTATACAATTTGGGCCTCTTAATGCTACGGCATATAACAGATATTTTAGATACAAGTCCTCCAAATAAACAACAAAATGCAGTGTTTAGAACTGTCCTTTAGGAAGGCACAGAATCAGACAACCTTATTTGCGAATGCATCTACATTGATCTGACTACATTAATCTGACAGCTTTACTAGTTACTTTACAAATTTTTGCACACAAAACATGTTTATAAAATATGATGTTTTAAAACTACTCAATAATATACAGGCCTACATGTACAGCTGAAATGATAAGCCAATTACAGATTCACAAAACTGTTTTGATTGTTTCCAGTTTCTAAAATGTGAGGATTTTTCCACATTGAGTACTTGAGTACTTTATATTATTTTATGACATTTTCCTGATGATACTTACATACTTTTACTTAAGTAACATTTTCAATGCAGGACTTTTACTTGTAACAGAGTGTTTTTACAGTGTGGTCTTAGTACTTTTACTTAAGTAAAGGATCGGAATACTTCTTCCACCACTGCCTGAATGTAAACAAATGTTGAACATAACCAATGCTGTTTTTCTTGGGAGGACAGACTCTTTAGATATCGTTTGGAGAAGACATGTCTCCACATGGCGATGCCCCACAAAGCAGAGCACAAAGCCAGGTCCATAAAAAATGGTTTTGTTGTGGGAGAACTTGTCTGGCCTGCACATAGCCCTAATCTCAACCCCATCCAACATCTTTGGGATGAGCTGGAACCAGGCCTTATCGCCCAAAATCCTTGGCGGATCTCACTAATGCTGTTATGGCTGACTTGGAACAACATCTTAAAAAGCCTTTAGAGAAGGCTGGAGGTTCTTATAGCGGCAGATTAATGTCTGTGGTTAAACAATCCCATACCACATACTTTAGGCCATGTAGTGTATCCAAAAAACCACACTACAACAAGCTTCTCTCTTTCAAACATGGCTTTTCTGAAATGGATAGCACACATTCACAGTCTTATCTCAGGCCCTTCTGGCTTCTGGTGTGACCAGCAGCAGTTTAGATAGACAGTTAAGAGCTGTTGGCCAACACTGAGAGTGTCAACGTGTGTGCACATTTACTAGACAGCTTCAAAGTCGCCTGGCGCAGCTTTGAATTATTGGTTGAGTCGTTTTGCATTGACACTTCAGAGGAGGAACTACAGTAGTAGTGATCAAAACACTCTCCCATCCTTCATCTTCCCAGAAACTCTCCTCTATTAATAATAAAGACGTTTATTATCAGTGCACAGTAGAGTATATATATATTATTATAATTGATGTTTTTTATTGAATGCATCCAAATGATTTTTTTGTTTTGTTAAAATGCTTCATGTAGGCTAGCACCTGTATCCTGCCTCAAAACAGCCTTTTTTTAATAACTAGATATAAACATTTTCCTGTCCAACATAACTTCTAATATGTATGGTTAAATATGTCAAATATCAATTAACATATCAGAAAAACATATTTCTACATATCATGAAAAGATTCATCATTACAGATTGAATGTGAAGCTACTAAATCAAACCAAGTAACAGTGTCTTAATTGGGAAGCAGGCCAACACAAGCTGCCAGAAGAGCTTCATAATTCACTCTGGCACACATTGTCTACAACTCCAAAGCAGTTCTACAAAAAGGCCCATTTTAATGGAAAAAGTCATCAGTTAAATGTTAATGGAAGAGCAACACACTCAAAAAAACAGACAGTACTTAAACATCAGATTATAACTGCTGCATCAAATTAAACACGTCGTTTTTTGTGGAATACATCCTCTGTATAATGAAAAAAATGATGAATTGGTACAAGCACAGTTACCTACACTAAAGAGAACGTCAGTTAAATATGTCGAGTGTTGAGGAGGTGGCAAAGTATGAATATCTGAGCGTTGCTTAATGGATTGTCATAAAATTACAGAGCAAGTATGTGCAAATAGCCAGTGTGCCTGTAATGGATGACACTAGTGAAACAAAGTTCACTGAAAGTATAATATGAATATTTTGCTGTTGCTTAATGGAGTGCGGAAAAACATACAAAATACTAATCTGGCTGCTGTAATTCTTGCCAGAAAACACAGTAAATCTGTCTGCAGAGGAGGAAAAACCTTTCATAAAAATGCAGAGTCCAGAGCAGAGCAGAATCAGGAGGAAAATAGTGGCGTGCAAATCTTCCCATTATCAATAGGATTGGGCATCGAGAACCTACATCGAGAACATACTAATGACACATGTATGTTTGTTTGCGTAGAAAGCTTTTATTAAGCAACTGTAGGAAGGCATTCGGAAATGTCAACAGATGAGTGCATCAGCGCACACGGGGCAACAAGCGCACGTTAACACAGGCACCTACATAATAAGCTTTTTTTAAATTTAATCCAATTCCAATTTTAACATGCGCAAATTTGGTTTCCATAGCTGCCACCGTACTTCCAGGCACTTGCAGCCACGGAGCACAGTAAGTGGCGCTCTAAAGCGTGGCTTTAAAATCGTAATTGAGAATCATAGAAACCAAATCAAAAGCAAGAATTGGAATCAGAATTGTTAAAATCAAAACAATGCTCAACCCTAATTATCAACTTGTTTTAAATACAATATATTTGCCTTCAGTGGAGCACAATACTGATTTTTAAATATATAATATACTTCTACAAAGAATTAGCATTTGAATATAACCAAACCAAAACTTTGATCACAAAATGTGCAGCTCTTATTGTGGTAAATCTGAGCTTTAGTTGTGTTGCAGACTGTTAATGGGGACAGATAATATGAAAATGTTGCTGTTGTTTACAATAAAAAATGTGCAGATGCTTACCGTGTATTGGGACAAAACTGAGGACACTAAGCTTGGCAAGGTGTTGATCTTAAAGGAGAATTCTGGTCGATTCCAACACGTAGCTCTGTTGTTTGTAAATTTGGAGTGCTGTCAGTAGCGAGAAAAATGAAAACAATCGGTGCTGCCTACATCGTGTTATCCTCCTGCTAGCATTAGCATCCAACAGGCTTAAACAGGGCAAGTTTTAAACTTGTTTTTAGCCTCTTAACATGTTCAAAATGTCATTAAAAGTGCCTACCCATGTGAAGTGATTCCTTCCGAGTGAAAACAGTGAATCTGACTGCAGTAGATGTGAAAGAAATGCATAAAAGTTCTGCTAATTCAGCTCTCTTTAGTTCCGGTGTTGATACTGCAAGGAGTGCTTCGGGACCGTCTACAAACTACAACACTGAAAAGAGATGCAAACATATTTTCAAAAATAGGCATATGCTTATTTTTTTTAAGTAGGTGCTGTAGTACAACTAGCAGGAGACAAGTTATAATTAAGGTTTGGAGACACTACCTTGTTTAATCATTAAATTAATAGCCTACATATTTTTGTTGTATCTCTTTTCTGTGTTGTAGTTTGTAGACGGTCCCTAAGCACTCTTAACTGCCGTCTCAACACCGGAACTAAACAGAATGAAACAGAACTTTCATGCATTTCTTTCACATCTACTGCAGTCAGATTCACTGTGGTTACTCGGAAGGAATCACTTCACATGGGTAGGCACTTGTAATGACATTTTGAACATGTTAAGAGGCTAAAAACAAGTTTAAAACTTGCCCTGTTTAAGCCTGTTGGGTGCTAATGCTAGCAGGAGGATAACACGGTGTAGGCAGCACCGATTGTTTTCGTTTTTCTTGCTACTGACAGCACTCCAAATGTGCAAACAACAGAGCTACGTGTTGAAATTGACCGAAATTCTCCTTTAAAGATTTAAATATTTTACTATTTATTTGTCTGGCAAAATTAAACGTCATTTTACTTCGCAGAACACATGAGTTGCTGTACTACCGCTGCCTCGATCGGTTAGTTTGTTTGTTATTGTGTGACTTTGGTGTTTTAAAGGGTTAGGAACTAACAAAACTAACAAATTAACTAACCGATTGAGGCAGTGGAAGACCAGCAGCTCCCGTGTTCTGCGAGTAAAATTTCTGTTTTTGTCAAAGGAGTCTGGTGGCTTTGAAGAGAGCAGAGATACCGGCTTCAGTTCCTCGTCGTAAAGGGCTGTCTGATAGCAAGGTCAAGCGGTAAAATGTCCTGAATATAGCATATACTTAAACTGATATTGATTTCTTTTAAGTGAGCTTTTTTTTAAGGTGTTTAAAATACGTTTAGCTGCTGCCCCCGTCCACCGCAGTACATTGCTTAGCTTCCGTGTTGGTACTCCTAACTGCTACTCCAAACTGGGGGCGTGCCGACCGCCATCTACTGTAGCTAATACACTGACTATAGAGAAGTACCTCATACAACCCCACTTTTAAAATATATAAACTATCCCTTTAATAAGGTAGTTGTTTTTAACCCTAATGAAATCTTTTCCAACCTTTTTGTGTCTAAACCTAACCAAACCTTAACTTCAGCGGTGGCAGACTGTGTGAATTATTTATATAAGTCAGAAAACCCAAATTGGCATCAGTTTTAAAGGCAATACGAAACAACATACCCTATGATATAGTATTGGAGGACTTGTTGAATGTAAACTGGTCAAAATCAGCACGTGACTCCAATCATGTAAAAAGACACAAAACAGTCCCTCATATACGCTGTATGCTAATCATTGTGCAGTGAAGTGTTGATGATGAGAGGCATCGCTGGCCGGATTTCACTGTTGCCCACTTAGCAGCAACAGTGAAATAAATCTCACACACGCTGTAGGGGGGAGCTGAATCTCGGCAGAAAACGCAGCGATTCCGTCTAACACTGGAGTACAACAGCCGGCTTCATAAATATGGAGGGCAGAGTGTTGAGGAGCGGGAAGGAGTATGAATATTTTACCGAGCCGAGGCCAGTGGGAGACTGATGGTGAGGATGGCCAGAGAGAGAGAGTACAGCTGCTTGCTTCAGTGTTATATAACACACACCCAAGCAGATGGACACACACAACACAAATGGACACTGGTATACAAACTGAAAACATACACTGGGACAAACACATGGGACATGCTTTTTATGGCAGTGGGAAGTGCACCCAAACACACAGGCAGAAATAAGCACATTAAAACAAAGTGACATAAAATGAACACAAGCGACAGAAAGGATGAATGGACACACATATTCTGTTACTCACACACACACAAACACACATCCGTCCGTTGCTGTTGTCCACCCACGACTGCATTCATCCATCTTATTTTCATCATACACAAGATGCCAGCCCGTCAGGGACAATAACTGGCTTAATACACACATACACACACACACACACACACACACACACACACACACACACACACACACACACACACACACACACACACACACAGGAGGTACAAAGACATGGCAGTGGAGAAAAGAGGAAAAGAGCCAGAGAAAGATGTAGGAGGCAACATACTGTACTGTAAGAGTTATAGCTAATCATGTATAAACAGAGAGGGAGAGGAGGTGAAGGAAAAACTCAAGTCTCAATCAAATATAACATGTCCCCAAATCCAATAGGGTTTAAACACATAAACATTCAAACAAACAATAATTTAAAATCATGCAGAATCAATAAAACAAGAAAAAATAAAAACTATAAATATAAATTAAATATAATAAGCATATAGAACATAAAAATCTGAAAATAATCAAAATGATCCTACATATAAAAAAGATAGACTAGTAGCACAGAATCAACTAAAAAAAAATTTTTTTTCAAAGCCCAAAATATGATTGACCACTTGTAAGGCTACAATGTCTTTTATGAAAGTATGAGTTATTGCAAAGAGCCATTAGGTAGCATACGAACAATCTTGCCAACATTTCAGGGGTTCCGGTACTTCCTTTTCCATGCACCGGTCATTGTTTACACTCCAATTCTTTACTTTTTGTAGGTTTTTTCTATCCAGGCGACATTCCAGCTTATCTTCATAACGTCATTAGACGATAGCCAATAGTTTCCGAGATTCCGGACAGTGCGTTCCGCCTCTTTCTCTCCATACAGAATGTTTACCTGCATACAACCAGAGACCGCTCAAATGTGATTGGACGATACTACTCTGAATACAAACAGAAACCAGAATGCTTCCAATACCAAACTGTTATCCAGTAGCCTACAGATTCTGCATTCATGTGCAGATATCTGTTTATAGAGATTATTTTACGGTGAACTACGTGAATAATTAGTTTCAGCACAGACAGAATGCAGAAACTGAATGTCTGCTCACTCTATACAGTATATATAATAAGTAGAATCTGCGCACTGTTCAGTCACCTCTGAAGAAATGATCTTGTCAACAATGGTTTCTGTAAGTGTTATCACTAGATTAGCAAAAGCCTTTCTACAGTAGCATGTGACGTGAACAGTTACAGTACCACCCACAATGTTCAGGACTAAGGTGACTAAAGGTCATCATCTACATTACTTTTTGACTGAAAATAAACTTTTTGCATAGATTGCAACAAATATATAATAAATCATCATTTTACAAATTGTACAAAAACAAAAACCCAAGTCTTTTTGTTTGTCAATCAGACATTGTCCTAATAATCCTGCCTAAAGCATCAATTGTGTATTAATTCACAGCTGAAAATAGATTAACAAATGCCCTATTTGCCTCTGTTTGAGTAACGACTGTCAAAAACTATGACGCTCAACTGTTTTAAGGAATTACTTTAAAACAAAATAATAAAAAAATAAAAAAATATGGTAAATATTTGTGACCCGTTTTTAAAGATTTGCATTATCAATGGGAGCCGATCGGCTTGGGGCTGAATGCCACAGGGTAGGGAAGTCAGAAAGTATTAAGGGATGGACTAACACTCATTTTGGTTGTTTTATGGAAGAAAAATAAAGCCAGCCTTATCCTTTAACCCTGAAGAGATAGAAAATATCTCCAAAATCCTTGTAATGGCAACAAATGAACTGTGAAATGGAATGTGTTATGGTATTAATTTGTACATTCATTCCCTCAGGTGTTTGTTCAAAGTTGCCCCCCTCCTTGTTCATTCAGCTTAAAACCCACTGAGATCGTTTTAATGAAAGAGCTGGGCAAAGGGCGAGACAGCATGAGTCACACAGAGAAAAAGAGAGAGAGAGAGAGAGAGAGAGAGAGAGAGAGAGAGAGAGAGAGAAGAGAGGCAACTAGCAGAAAGCAAAAGCAGTGAAACAACATTACCTGAAAACAAATGGAAACCCTAGTTCCCTCGAGTGCTAATTTGCACACACACACACACACACACACACACACACACACACACACACACACACAGGTTGAACACTACAAACAAGAGACTTATATTAAAATGACAATGAAAGTGTTTCACCTTTAAAAACAAAAACAAGGCAGAGTTACAACCTCTGACTATTAACAACAATGTAAACATCAACATCAATGCCTCTTTCTACACAAACAGACAAAAAACAGAAATATAAACCCACACACACACACACGCACGCACACACACACACACACACACACACACACACACAATCACATATAGCAACAGCGTTCATCCTATCCAATACAAATATACAAATTCATAAAATCTCAAATACTACCTTAAATAACAACGCAATGCAAGGTGAATCCAATACACACCATCAGCAGTGTCCCCATGAGCTAACATGCACACACTCGCACACCCTTCAGTACAATATAAACACAAGATGGCAAGGGAAATGTAACACACACGTCCTCTCACATTTCTGCATGCTAAAACACACACACACACACACACACACAGACACCTTCAAGGCGACTGACACACACCGTATCAACGCAGTCCAACACCACATGCATGTAAACACTTTTCTACCCGCCTTCGCTTCTGCCTGCACACCTTTCCCACCCACTCAAAACAGCACACACACATACTCGCCCACACACACACACACACACACACACACACACACACACACACACTCCTTCCATCTATCCATCCAATACTCCCTCTTCTTCCTCCCCATCCATCCTTACCTTGCAGCAGGCTCTGGAGGTTGAGCTGCGCCTGCTGGTGCAGCTCCTCGACACACTCCGGCCTGCTCCACGAGCCGAACACGTTCACGCTCTGTTGCCATGGAGACCTGAAGTGGGCCGCGCCGCCGCTGCTACTGCTGCCTCCTCCGCCGCTGCTGCTGCTGTGGTTGCCGTCGCCGTGGCTGCTGCCGCCGCGCCTGCCGCTCTCCGCCTCTAGACCACTGGTGGCTGGAGGGGGAAAAAAAGAGAGGGAGGGAAAAAATATTGAGAGGAAGTGATGGATGGAGGGAGGAGAGAGGGAGGAGAGAGGAAAGAAAGTGACATAAGGAAGGGAAATAAGATTATTGAGAGGAATGATGTGGAGAGAAAGGGAGAAAGGACAAGAGAGGCAAGGAAAGAAGGGGTGACAGGCAGGAGAGATAGATGAAGGTGGATGGGGGAGAAAGGGGCAGAGAGGAGATGAAAGATTAAGGCGGGAAAGGAGGGAAAGAGGTGGAAAAAAAGGAGGAGGAGGAGTGTAGAGGGGTGTAGGGGGACAAAAGAGACGAATGATGAGATGAGAAAGAAGAAGAGGAAGATAGCGAAAGAAATAATGGAAAAAGGAGAGGAAAAGGGGGTAGAGAAGGAGAACAAAAAAGGGATAGCGAGAGGAGGAAGAGAGAGAGAGAGAAAAAAAAGAAAACACGTAAATAAAAATGTATGAATTTGCATAACTAACTAAGAGACGCAGATTACATAACGCAGACTGTTGTCAGGGAGAACAAGGGCCGAGTAAGAAAGGAAGGAGGGAGGAATATAGGGTAGAAAAAAAAGAAGCCAGGATTTAGGCGAAAACGAGGGAGGGATGGACGGGAAGAGAGGTAGAGAACAGATTTGAAGGGGAAACAGAGTGAGGAAGCGCTTAATTAGGAGGGAAAAGGAATGGAAGGGAGATAGAGGGACTGTCAAGGGAGGAGATACAGTATACAGTAGGGAGGGAGGGAGGGAGGGAGGGAGGGATTAGGGCAGGGAGGTGTGAGAGAAAAAAGACAAATTGTGATTGTGGCATTAGGGTGAGAAAGAAGAACAAGAGTGGGAGGAGGAGGGAACGAAAGAATGACATTTAAAGGGAGGAGAACGGAGGGATAAAGGTAAAAGGGAAGTAGTCAAGAGAAGGAGAAAAAGAGGAAGGTAATGTCGGCCCCCTGTCACTATCAAACCTCAAACGCAAACAGACAATCAAAACAAATCACTCGGAGCGATCGCAAATGGCCATTCAACATCGACATGAATGAGGCGCTGCTTTGAATCAGTGGTGACGAAATGATTTGACACATCCAGCAGCTGATAAAACATGACTAACAAACACAGTAAATCCCAAATGTGACAGCAGTTGCTGTCCAACTGAGCTGTCGAGGCTTTTTGGAGAAACTTTAGGCGAGAACAAAGTCACTGAAGTCATTATTTATTATTAGTTTGGATGGTCAAATGGCTTATCAAGGTATAGTGAGCGGCAGTAGAGTAAATCAGAAGCCAATCAGCATTATTGCAAAAGTGAGATGAGAATTTGTCCACTATATGTGTGTCGGCGGTTTGTTCTGTGGTAAGAATTACTCAACCCACTCCCCAAACTTAGTGTTGATAAGTTTAACCCTTGTGTTTGTCTTCCCGTCAACCTTGAAAAAAAAACACCTTTTTTTTCGACGTTTGTTTTTGCTTTTTCCAACGTTTTAAATTGTTACATTTTTCTTCTACACATTTTCAGCGCTTATTTCTACGTCCTATATTTTCTGATATAAAGCAAAAATTGAAAACACATCAATGTGACCCAAAGTCAACACAAGGGTTAATAGTTTACCCGGGCACCCCTGGTCTCATTAATAGCTGAGCAGACACAAAGGTGTAATTACATGTCCATTAGAGTTCCATTACAGTAGCTTCTTTTTTAGCAGCAGTCTAAAGGGCACTGCAAAAAAACACGTTCAATGCCAATGTTTCTTAAAATAACTATTCCTACAATATCTGTTTATGGCAACTAGAGGGTTAAAGTTAAGGTTTGGTTAAAGCAACACTAGAGAACTTTTCCCGCTTCGGTCCCCCTACTGGTTGAAAGCGGAATTGCCCTTTACATTACATTATGCAAGTTTGCCAGATTGGGTAGAGCGAGCTGTAGTTCCAAAGAGACAACCTGTAGGGGGACCAAAGCGGGAAAAGTTACATAGTGTTGCTTTAAGATAAGTGAGAAATCGTCTATATATAAAAAAAAAAACCATCAATTCTTGATCTGAGACATACTACAAACTGAAGTGTTAGAATCCATCACTGAACTACACATTATAAATGGCACACTACCTTGTGCATTGGCACTGAATATTGGTACAGGAGCTAAACTGTGTCCATAATCGCCCAGCACTAGGGCTGCAACTCAACTAAACTTTTTTCTCGATTAATCGATTAGTTGTTTGGTTTCTGAAATGTCAGAAAATGGTGAAAAATGTAGAGCGGTGTTTCCCAAAAGCCCAAGATGACATCCTCAAATGTCTTGTTTTGTCCACAACTCAAAGATATTCAGTTTACTATCACAGAGGAGAGAAGAAACTAAAACATATTCACATTTAAGAAGCTGGAATCAAAGAGTTTTTTTTTTCATACTCAAACCGACTAATCGATTATCAAAATAGTTGGCGATTAATTTAAGAGTTGACAACTAATCGATTAATCGATTAATCGTTGCAGCTCTACCCAACACTGTACATCATTTCAGGGGAGACTTAAAAGGAACCTCATGTATCGGACTCAATTATCCTACAAGGCAACTTAACATCACAAGCTCCCTATTAAGGAGACCTGGTGGTTCACTTAATTAATCATTCATAACATTTGAGCTAAGACGGATGCCCAGCTTGTTTTGAATCCTACCTCATAATACTCACTGCACATAATCCCCATCTCTCTTACAATTATTGTATTTCTCTAAAAAACTAAAAAAAATGGGATACAAGTGTGTGTTCTAAAAATGGTTCTAAAACCTGAATCCAGGTACATTCACCTTCAGATATCATTTAAAACTTCCAAAAGGCAAACACACCAAAGCAGATCTTTTTTCTCAGGCCTCATTTTAATTCCTCAGTATTTTAACAATAAGCTCCACAGCACCGGTGACAAAATAAAGGCAGGGTGATCTCCCATTTACCTGAGACAGATTTTCTTTACTTTTATGTCACTTTGTCCATGTCAGTGTTCCTGAGCAGGACACTGGTGCACCAAATGCCACTCTTCAACTTGTAAACTGCTTTGGTTGAGATCCTCAGCTAAACAACAACAAATCTAAATATAAATATGCGGACTCCAACACATGTGTGGGTAGTATCTCTGAGGGGAATGTGAAGAAACTATTTCTCGTTTTGAAGTTGGACACAAAGAAATGGTTAAAATTGAAAGAACACTCAGTTCCCAGCAGACAGACGTACACAGTTATTCTGCGGCGAATCCACCGGCACTATCATGTCTTGTTTGCTCTGAAGCAGCCGTCTCCTCTCACAAAACCACAAAACCCACCGTACTGTATGGAATCATGATTTCACCCTCCCAGCTACCGGCTTCATCTGCCCTAAGCTGCTTTCACACAATCGTCTCCCACCAGAGAGAGCTCCCGTTTATGATACAGAGTTTCACGTCAGTTAGCATCAGCGGCAGAGAAGAGAACAAAAGGCAATCATGCATGACTTATGACGTACTGTAGAATACACATATATTCTTACCATGGAGCCCATACTATTTAAATTTTTCTTTTTTGGAGCCTTAAATACATTTATTTTGACTGAGTCTACTGCACTATCTTTGGCATTGTTTCTTTCTAAAGGTAATCTGTGTTTACTGGATGTATGAATTGTGTTGTGAGCCTTGCTGCGAGCTAAATATCTCATTAGGGAATTTAAGTTTGAAGCGGAGGCTCACCCAACAGATTATACTTGTTTCTTTTCTTAGTCTGCAGTATTTTAAGCAGGAAACAAACTTCTGCACCTACTTTACTGTAGTTGTTTTTTTACATCCGGTGTGCAAAATAACAATAAACTATACTGACATTTAATAACTACTGATGTCAGTAGTGTTTGCCTAAAAATTTAAGCAAACGGTGATATTTCAAGGACTAACTTAAATCCATATTCTTTTTAAAGAATAGATCTGTGTATTTGGAACCTTAAATGATTAGTTTTTTGTAAATACATTTTTGCTGCATAGATAAAGTGTAGAAGGCTGACAAACACTCCCTATTTTTGATAGTAAAACCATGACTGGAGGCTGCAAAAGCTTCTTCAGTGGACAAGTTGTTCCCAAAGGACGACTACAGCATGTATGTGTGGCACAATCCGTGTTGCATGTGTGCACCAATTTGGAACTATTCAAAGATGCTGAAAATTTAGAAGGTTGCAGCATCAATTACCTTTTGGGAGTTTGGTCCTTTAATATCTTTAGCATGCACAACTGACCTTCTGTTCGATGCTGGCTCAAGCTTGAGCATTTGAAGTAACTCCTGGTGAATGTGTAATTAAATAAATACCATGCAGAGGTTAGATTCGGTACAAAACCCAACATTGTGTCAGGAGACTAATAGCTCAAATGACCAAAAGGTCAGCGTTGTCTCAAGTTTTTTCAAAGGTTGCACCTCGATTGGGGCCACTTGAGTACATGTTGTCCCTGAGAGATGTGATGTGGGGTTAAGTGCTCACTGGGAACATCTTTTCAAAATGCTGGCATCCTTTTCCCAGTGTTTACAATAAAAGAAAAAGGATGCACACTTAAGATCGCCCAGAGCGAAGTAAGTAAATAAACGGGACAAAAATAAAATGTTCCAGCCTTGGTAAAAGGACTTCAGGTTTTCTACAGCTACATACATATAGTGGAAGCTGATAATGTGTTCAAGTCTACAGTAAATGTTTCGATACAGGCAAAACGTCAAGACATTTTTAAGATAGACACAATTCTGTTGTGTAATCGTTTTGTGGTGTTTCTTTTTAGATGGATATTTAGAACGTATATCAGAGTCATATGCCAGAGGTTTCTCCTTAATGTGATTTTGGATACTATGCTGACACAAAAGGTCAAAGGTGCTAACAAAGTGTGATCGGTGCCACCAAGCTTCCCAAAGTCACAATTGAAAGCATCTTAAAAGGTAGTTTTAATCATACTAACACATGTATGCAAACTTAAATGGTTTCTTATAGTTAAAGATATAGCCTAAACATCAGCTGTGTACCCCACCATGGATTGGAGGGCACATAGCTACTCTACAGTATAGCTTCACAGTTGCTAAATCCATTATTACATTTTTGAAGATGTGGGACATTTAAAAAGTTAAATATATGATCTTGTGTGGGTGAGAGTGTGCATCTGTGTATTTGGGAGGGTTAGGTAATACGTGCACAAGTCACACAAGCCTCAGGAGTTTCTAAAAATGTGGCACAATTTACTGTAAATACACCAACTAGAGCGAGAGAGAGAGACGGAGAAAAGAAGGAGTGTTATTGCCTTAGTTACTGTCATACCTTTGAGACAGCGCCATTTCTGTGACTGTGTGCTAAGTATTTCTGACTGTTCTCACTGCACATCAACACAGCAAGGAGTCGTCGTCTATCTAACAAGGTTTTTTCACAGTTTGGAAGCCTCGCAGGATTCAGACTCGAGACCCAAACACACCACCACTGATGCAGTGCAATGGCAGATCATGCAGTGCTATAAGAAACCAATAGGAAGCTCCACAAAGCTGTATGTCAGCAGGACAGGAAGATTAAATGACAGGACTGTGGACGTTGTGTCATACAGCTCCATGTCTCTATACCCCATCAGTAAGTTTCTCTCCATCAGGCATGACAGTTAAGACAAGAAGAAGACAACCTGTAACCTGGCACAAGACTGTGAGACCGTAAAAGAAGACAGCCTGTCAGTTCATAAGATAGAAAATTCAATACATGATGTGCCAATCGGGGAGCAGGTTCAAACATGCTGCTTTGGAGCATTGTTGATACTAGAAAATAGGACAATGGTATAAAGATGTACGCAAACAAGAGGGGCCTTCAGAACAATAGCCAAAAAAGTATTCATTAAATTGTGTTGATCAATTCAAAAAAGTCTGCTTTTTTACTCTTGAGACATAGTGAAGAGAATTAGCATCAGCTAGCTAGCCTTTCTGTCACCTGAAATGTTAACACAATTTGCAATGTGGAGTAAGCACATTTTGCTGTTACAATACTGTACCTGTGTCACACCTACTTTGACGCATGTTATCATGACAGATAAATGCTTGTACCTGTTAAGAAAACGCATAAGGAAATAGTTGAGTCACAGTCAGACAGCTAACTTAGCTAGCGTTAGCAGCTCACAGGCCTCTGTCAGCTAAAGTGATACACAAGGGTTGAGCAAAGTTTTTGATAGATATCATAATTGCTTCCATGATTCAATTATATGAAGTTAGAAAAACATCACATACCCTTTGTTTCATCTATCATGCCATCACATTCCATTCTATCACAGTGATAATTAAACATCTAACTGAGATACACGGAAAAAAAACTGAGACAGAAGGGAACTGTCTCTGTATCAACTGCTTCTCTTTGTAAATAAGCTAAACTTATGCTAACTGTATGCTAACTAAAGCATTCTCAGTGTATACTGTAGCCTCAAGTCTGGATAGTAAAGTCACTAACTAAATGCTAATAAGAAAGTATTATTTGACTTACTTGACTTGAGTTGTAACAAAATTACTATCAGGCTAAGCCTGTTTAATAAGCATTTACATTTAATAAAGGAAACTGAACCACAAAACCATCCTGATAACATAGTTTAAATAACATACAATGGGGAATATTCTCGATTTATCAGTTTTCGATTTTTCAATATACATCCTTTGTTCTGCATCTTAAATTAGATTTCCTCCTTCAAGAAAACTGTAAAAAATAATAATAATAATAATAACAATAATATATTTACTAGGCCTAAAAGAAAATGAAAACAAGTTTTGAGATATAGTGGCCAATTGAAAATTGTACAGGTTGGATCCTATTGTATGTGGAGGTGTTGCATTTTTGAAAAGAGGTATACATTGTTTTGCTTGTGCTTTAATTCAGTCATGGTGTCTTTTTTTGACCTTAGCATACTTTCAAACCTACAACCTGTTTTGGCAGATGGAAGAGACAGAGTCTTCTTCGGGGGAAGACTTGTTTCCTTTGACGTTAACAATTAATTCTTGATTAAAAGTTGAGCAGCAGCCGTACACACACAGACACACATATATGCACAGAGCACACTAAGTCCGTCTCAGCGGAGATGGCACTCTTTTTCTCTTCCTCCCTTATGTAACCGCGGTGACATGAAAAGGAAGGAAGATGGAGGGATTGGATGGAGGAGAGACACAAGCCTCTGGGCATCACTGGGCAGATTTAGGAAGAGAAAAAAAACTCAATCTCCAAAGTCCTTTTGAATAAAGGGTAAAGATTGTTCCGGAGAGAAATACATTGCAGTGACACAATGGATCCTGTTCAGAGGAAAGAATATATGAGCACGAATGTCAAATTGGCCCACAAAGCCTACATACTTGTTCACCATCATGTCCTAAATAGCTACACTCTTGTAAATAAGGCTCATAATTTTTTATTTTATTGTAATTAATTTTGATTCTTTTTAAAGGTTGTTTTAGGCATTTTTGGCCTTTATTGACCTATTCAAATCTGAAAAAACTGGAGATGAGGGCAGCGATTCAGAAGTCTGGAACCGTATTTTCATTTTCTACCAATGTACATACTTTATACATCTACTCCACAATATTTTACTTTTTTCCACTACATATATATAATAACTTCAGTAATTACTACAGGCAGTGACATGATATACCAACCCATGAAATGGGACATTCTGCCTTATGAGTACTTTGGTACTTTTTAGTATATTCTGATGCCAATATTTTTTTACTTTTACTTAAGTGAAAACTTGAATGCAGGACTTGCAACAGATTATGGTATTGCTAAGTAAAATATTTGCATATGTCTTCCCCCGCTGGAGGTAGCAGGTGGAACCAGTGCAGTAGAATATGTATAGTACCAATGACCATCAATTATTGTTTTCGACAACTGCTTCACTGCTCTTGAATCTGCGTTTTGAATCCTTACTGGCGTGGTAGAGATGGTGATGAGACATTGCCCCCATTGACCTTCTCTATCATTAAACAGGAAAACAGAGAGGTGAGAGAGGGTTGAAACCGCCAGCGTTACTTCCAGCTGACACAGAGAAAACACAGGAGTGATACTCTGACTGCGCCCACTCTCACAACAGGGAGAGAGATAACACACACACATACACACACACACACACACACACACACACACACACACACACACACACACGTCCTCATCAAAAGGTTTGGCAGTGTACTGAATACTGTCCATACTGCACACAAACAAGAAAATAGACGAAATGATTCATACCTACAGAACTCCGTACTGACGCACATTCAGAAACCTACACGCATTATAGCAAGTTGTTACTTTGTCTCTAAGGCCTATTACTAATTCATTCCCCTCTGTGTGCGTTGAAGTGTCAGCAGGAAGGACACCGATTTAGACAAGCTGTTATCACCAGACACACACTCTCTCTCTCCCACACACACACACACACACACACAGATAAATGGGTAAACACAACGTTCATCACTCATGTTTTATTATTTTTATCACCCACGTACTCGCACAGATGTCGTATATGCATGATACAAATACATTTGTGCATCTTTTACACACTTGTGAGGAAATGTAATGTGGTTGATAGGTCAGGAGCTAGTGCTGTAGTGCCAAGTACTGATCTGTGTGTGTGTGTGTGTGTGTGTGTGTGTGTGTGTGTGTGTGTGTGTGTAAATGACAGGCTTATGAGCCACTGTTACCTTTAGCCCAGTGCTCAGCAGATTCGTTTATGTTTGTCTTAAATAACACTGCCACTGCCCAATGAAAGGCCTGTCTAAAAATAAAGTGTGTGTGTGTGTGTGTGTGTGTGTGTGTGTGTGTGTGTGTGTGTGTGTGTGTGTGTGTGTGGGCCGTGCAGTAAACTAGATTTACCAACTACAAACCAAACATTAGCCGTCCTTCTGGGTGTCGTTATCGAAATGAGCCAGACGTCCTGCGCAGAGACTTTATCTATACTGACCTTTGTTGTTACGACTGAGTAACAAAGGTCGATGCAGATATTATAACTGACCTCCGAATCTCTTTGCTGTCAAGGTTATTAAGCACCAGAGATTAAAACTGTGTGAAAATGCACGCTAAAAAAAAATGAAGTATCTTTATACTCTTTTTGAGTATCAAAACCGTGGTGCTACTGTACAAGGCTGGCTTTGAATGTTTGCTCAGATTTATACTCTTCTTCACTAATTATCTTCCAGCATGTTTCTGATTAAAATCTTAATTTTCCAACTGTTTTAACATCGTTACACTATTAACTACTACACTATTCTGTAAGCAATACTATTTTATGGATGTTTGTGTTTAACATTTAAAAACTTTTTGCCATTTTGTTAAAATTTCTCAAACTCAGGTGTCAAAAAAGTATTTTTTGGTTTCTGTAACAAAAAAGTATTGTAAAAAAAACAACAACAACCTTACCCTAGGTTTATGGTTTGGGGAACAGTAGTAATGCCAGTTAAAGAGGCCAGAAATACAACTCTGTTGACAATAATCAAATATCAAAAGCAGCGAGCAACATTACTAAACATACATTTAATAATGTTTAGTTTTATTTCCTATTACTAAAGTGTCATTAGTGGTCATTAAGAGGCTCAATAAGGCCTTTTCTTTAAGAGTTGTCTAATTGAATCCTGTGCTTTCTTGACATTACTTTTTCCAATATTATGATTTTGTGATGGCAAGAAAACGGCAACATAAGTGCAGATCATGATCACAGGAAAAAGGTCTCTCATTTTAAGAAAAAAAAATGAAGTTTGTTAAAAAATGAATACTTGAAGTGTTTAAAAAAAATAACCCCATACCACCACAGACATGTGATATTATTAGTTTTGCAGTTTTTCATCTCTCAATCTCTGAAAAGATAAAAACGGACTCCCCCGCTTTGACTTGTGAGGAAACATCCAAACCAGTGGGACGAATGAGTGACACCAAAGCAGCATGTGACGACCTTTGGACGTTGCCAATCCCAATCTGATTCACGCCGTTGTAAAGAGCAGTAGAAATGCTGTTAGCACTTTTCGTGACTCTGCCCGTGCCAGAGCAGCCCACTCACCCTGTTGGCTAAATGAGCAATTAGCTGTCTGTGAATCAGAGGTGTTGTGGCAGGAAAGGTACACAGGAAGCCAGGCGGGTTACTTCCTGCTATGATTGACCAATGATGACGCATGGGCAGTCAAGACAGAACAAGTCTGAGGAGGTTAGATCAGATTTGTGATGCATATTGACAGGACAACATGTGACTGTAACTTTACGTTACTTTTCTTTTATATTTGTATACAGTGTATGGTTCAGACACCGTAAAGAACTGGCTGGTTATATAAGGCCTCACAAA